>NC_048285.1:5110479-5370479 GCF_009762535.1 Notolabrus celidotus | reverse complement strand
TCCATGTTGAGATATTGTGTTCAGAAGAGTGAGACGAAAGTGAAGTCACAGTTACTTACACCATTAACCACCAAATCCATTCGGTTCCTCTTCGTGACAAAATGATGGTTTTCCATTCTTTTTGATATGATCCTTTATTGACTGCCTCTTCCTTTCTAAGCTTTAAAAACACACACATAACACCGATGGTGCTGTAAATGTTTCTTTTCAGTCAAGTACCGGAGCGGCTCAAGTTTAAAAACCAAATTTCCACATGCCTCCTCTTACCCCCGTGCAGAAAACTGCCTCACCTACACACACGAGCGAGCACAATCACATCACCATCCATAGTCTATATTGTACTCTGCACCTCCTCACACTTCTGCAGGACTCTCTTTGTGTGCTTCACCCTCTTTATGAGTTGTACTGCACAGCCAAGCACTCAAACAAGCCCAGCTCTAGATGCAGTGACGGGTGATGTATCACCTCGTTTTTTAATGATTCTAAAGGACGTTTCATTTTAACCAAACAGTGTCGCCAAGTTAATAAGGGTTACATAAAAAAGGCATCTCATCACAACAACAGCAGCGTCCTCTCCAGCAGAGGACATCACAGATGCAGACAAACTGCCCGGGCACAGAGTTTATGTGAACTCCCAAACTTATTTCACTGAGATGGAGAGAGAGACCGAAGGACTCTTACAAGCTGTTTTTTCCCCCACTGGGGCCAAGAGTGCAGTGGCTTTGTTCCAACACTTTGTATCACAGTAGTCATTTTTTCCATCACCCACACTCAGGGGAGTAAAGCCAGATATTTTACTGAAAATACGTCTTCATCTCGTACCATATAAGGTCAGCTGAAAAAAAATCCAATCAGCTGAGATCCAAAACTTGTTTCATGTCTTTTTCCTGTCCGGTTGACCTCAAACTTACTGAAACCTTCAACATTTCTTAACCTTAACTTCATTATGAAGTTCAACTTTTGAAGGATTTATCAGTCTCGATGTAGCTCTCCAAGTGTGCATCCTTGTGCGTTAGTAAGACTAACCAGAGGTGCATTTTCATTAATGAGTCGTCTGGTCGAAAGAGCAGTGTTGTAGCTTCACGACTGTCTGTGTGCAAGTCAGAGCTGTACTGTCTCTAAGGACTTAAATCGAAAAGCAGTACCACTTCAGACGTGTGTAATTAAAGACATACAGATAATAACCAATTAAAACTTTCTATTACAGTCTTTAACTTTTTTTTTCTAGGGACCACGGACAGTCTGTATTTCAAAGGCCCCTGTTACGGAGCAGAGTGCCAGTCTTTGTGGTCATTCTGCATGTCCTTGTAGTTTTTCTGTCTCTCCTTGTAGTCTTTAAGAGCCTCTGATGTCTGAAAGTGTTACTTTTTATTGTTTTGCATCTCTTTGTGGTCATTTGTGTGTCTTTGTGCTGGTTTAGTTTCTCTCTGTCATTGTATTTTATGTCTCTTTACAGTCTCTATTGTCTCTGATGCTGCTTTGCTTTACTCTGTATCTCTTTGTTGCTATTTGTGTCTCTTTATGCTGATTTTGAACACATTTGTAGTTGTTTGGAGGCTTCTGGTGGTTGTTTTTGTCTCTTTGTCGTGGTTTGGTGTAATATAGTAGTTTTTGCATCTCTTTCAGGTTCTTTAGGGCAACTTCAATGATTTTTATGATGAAGATAATGACCAAGGTTAAGGTTGAAAGGCCTCAGATCTTCAGTTCCTCTGTGAAGGAGGCCTTTATTGTGATCAATCCATGCTTAAAGAAGCGTTTCAGTGCTTACTTTCAACCATATTGCTCTGTTCTTTTAAACCCTTCCACTGTCTGGATTATATTTTGTTTTATTGAACACCTTCTAGTTGACCTTTATCGTCAAACAGGACAGGTTGAACCTCTGTAACTCAGAGTCGTGTCACGTGTAACACTCGGCTATAAAGATCTTCTTGTATTTTTTAGATGAATCCCATCAGTTTTCCGCTGAGCGATGTGGCATCAAAGTGGACTCAAACTTTAAATGTCCTCACGGGAACATTACTTTGTAACACAGTAGAGCCGAGGGAGGAGGGGTAGGTCACTTTCCATCCTTTTTTTCACACGGTCTTCCTTTGTTCTTTACCAGTGACAAGAGGAGATGGGCTCTGTTCCAGTACTTTCCCATCAGCCCGAGGCCAGTATTGAATAAAAAGGGCAAAACCTCCCCATTTATAAATGTTCTCCTTTAATCACTCTCTCCTCCTGACCTTCCTTTATCTTTAATGCCACTATAGCTACCAGCAGCGTACTGTATGTCGAGATTTAACAAACTGCTTCAGCACATGTACAGAGAGTGAGTGAGTGAGTGAAGGAAGACTGATGAACAACTGGACACGTGAGAATAAAAGTTACCATAAAACAGAGAGATGTTAAAGAAAAGAGAGGGAACAAAGTTTTTTTTCCTACCTTCATGACGATGAAGAGGACCAGGGTGACGAAGACGTTGACCTGTGGGTGTTTCCAGGCCGCAGAGTGTCCGATGTAGTCAAACTCCTCTGCGATGCCCTGTTTGGCCCACGTCCGGTTGTCTAGTAACGTAACCAGAGACTCCTTCTGGGTCAGCTGAATAACAAACAAAGGACCATCCAATTCATAACATGCATATGTTGTGTCATGTTCTTCTTCGTCTTATTTGATTTTAGAATCTGAAGCAAAGAAGTCATTTTACTGATTTGTAAAATGTGACAAGAGGGCAAGGTCTTCTTTCTTTTGATATCAAACTGCATCAAAACCTTCTTTGCACTTCTCTTAAGATCTTAATTTAAGATCATTGTTTGTAATGCAAAAAAGGAAGTGTGGAGCTTCGAAGAAATGTCAACTACACACATTTTAATGAAACAAATAGTTTCTAATATCCTCAGCACCGCCTGCAGCAAATTTAGCAAAGCCTCAAAGCAGATGGGAGTCCACACTGAGTGGATTATTTTGAATAATGTCACATATTATTAAATAGTGGTATTCGTTGATGAAAGAATCAGTCATTAGAAAAGTAACTTTACAGGAACTTTGGAAAAAAACAAAAACAAAGATACACAGAAAAGTCATTTTTGTCACTAGTTGCTACAGTGGAACATTTTCTCCTCAACAATCTGTGTGTGTCATACTGGTCTAAAACATCCCAGTTTGATGGGACTTTTATAAATCTACACGTTTGGAAACACAAGTCTCTGTTTCTATCAACATTTTACATAGTGTCCCCTCTCTTATGCAGTCAGGCTTGTATTTAGAGGCTGGTAAACTTCTTCCATGTTGAATACGGAGTGAAGTTTGTTCCACCTGTTAAAGTCAGAGTCTCAAACTTTAATTTTATTGATGTCAAGTAACACGTCTTAGGTGAGGTGTAATAGTCCCTCAGGTTTTCTCTCACAGGACTGATTGCAGTAATGGCCGAGCTGTGGTGTGTATTAAAATCCATTATGTGTGAGTGGGTGAAACTTACCCTGCCGGCCATAAACTGTCCAAAACCAGGGGGGAAAGTTAGTGTGGAAACTAGTAAAGTGACCAGTGCGGGGTACAGCAGACGTCTGAGCGAGAGAGAGAGAGAGAGAGAGAGAAGAGAGGGGGGGGGGGGGGGGGGGGGGGGGGAAGAGAAAGAATGTGTTAAAGCTAAAGAAGAAAACAAAAAAAATCAATAACAGACAGAATAATATTACTGCCTCATAATGATACAACTGATATTGATATTATGGTGTGGACTTGATATATAGTGTATGCCCTTTAACAGCAATGCCTTGTTAACAAAAGAAGACAAACGACTTTGCACCAACAATCGAAAAAAGAACAAGCTGCATCATTATAGAGTCGGATTTAAAGAGATGAAACATGAAGGTAAACATCAAAAGTAGAAACCTGGTTAGACAACAATCCTCCAAACACCTCAGTTAGTCACATCTTCATTATCAGAGTAAAACAAGGAGATCAAATGTAAACAAAGTGATGTGCTGGAGAATCATGAATGTAACGAAGTAAATTCAAATTAAAAAGCTGACTTCTTTTATGAGAATTAAAGTCAGAAAAATGTGCCTAGATAAGAAAAAATAAAGGATAATTTAACAGTAAAATTACGTCTTGTGTTTTATCTAAATTACGTATGTCATGTCAGATAGTTAGTTTTATTTTTTTTAAACACTGTTTACATATTTTTTGCTTGATTTCTTTATGCACTGTGTTCATTCCACTCCTTTACCCACCCCGTATTACTCCCTTATTCTTTCTGTTGATAAATATGTTTACGTCTGTTAATTTTTCTCTGTCCAACCACAACCATGGCACATACCCCACACTTCTTTTTTTATTTTAATTTTGAATTTATATTTCGGGATGTATGTATGTATGTATGTTTGTGTCAATGTGATAATGTATATATTGATCCTTTGCAGTTATTGACCTAACCTTTTTTTTATACCACTGCTCCCTGGCCTTTTAATTGTCTGCCGGGAATAATAAAGGAAATTGAATTGAATTGAATTGATAGATCCAAACAGCTGATCAGTGCTCTGCAAGCAAGAGACTTGTGTGTCATCTTTGAGAACAGTGTCAGAATGAATCGGCTTTCTGACTAAGTAAAGCACAGAATGCAAAAACAGAGTGTGCACTTACACAGAGAATAGCACTTTGGTTGGAAATTGTTCAAATCAGTTAAATGTGGCAGATATGGTTGACCTTGTCTGCATGGTTTGATAGCCTTGCTTCCCTCCCAGTTCTCCAGCAGGTATAGGGTTTATTTGGTATGCATATGTAAGGAATCAATGCAAACCAGATTTTTTTAAGATGATAAACAATATATCAGCCTCCAAAAAGTGAAGCCAAAACACCTAGAGCTCCCCCTGCAGACTGGCTGCAGTATCAGTTTTTAGTCCCACGTCCTCTGTGTTAACAGATGGGACATGAGTAAAACTATGATATCAAAATACCTGTTAAATAAATTTCATTTAAACAATGTTTGTCATTATAGTTAGTGCTTATCATACTGACTCATGTTGACTATTTAGTTTCAGATAGTTTTTTAAAAAGGGGTGTAACCTCTTGATTGACAACTCCATTAATACAGCTCCTGATTAGCAGAGAAGAGGAGTAAACTCTGACTCTAAACGACATCACTATTTTTTAGCAACACACGGCTCCCCATCTCTACACTGACAGTAAAGTGGAGACGCATCATCTGTCTCCACTGATGTGAACACACAGCATTCAATGTAACGACATGTGCATGACATTTGGATGCTCTGCTGCTGTTATGAGAGCGTGTGAATGCATCAGCTGAAACTGTTCCACTTACTTTTTCATGAGGAATCTGTTGATGGCCTTCTGCTTCCTGATGAACTGGACAATCAGTCGGTTCAGGTAGACGAATAGAGCCCCACCAAAACCACTGGCAATACTGCAGAGAGAGAGAGAGAGACGCACACATCAGAGAGATGGAGGCATATTTCTTTTTAAGGTTGGTGGAAAATGCATTCTGGGTGATCGAGCTGGGACTGGATGTAATAAATTAAAGCCCAGGCATCTGTCGTAGTATTTTCTCTCACACAACACCTCCAGAGTTCGTCCCCGCTGCTTTAGGCTTCAATAAAAAGCTATAAACGTATATGACTCTGCACTACAGCGCAGCCGAGTGTCAGCAACAAGTGCTTATAAATGCTGTTGAATCATTGTACAGTAGAGTCCACATGCTGTTATAGAGATATGTAAAAATACGATAGAGAGGGAGCAAAACAAAGAATCACGTAGGTTGGGTTTGCAGGAGGAAACAAAGAAGAACAACAAAGAACAACAAAGAAACATTGAGGGGAGAAACACAGAGAGCAGTGGATTGCAGCTAAGAGAGCAGTACAGATAAAGAGCGTACAGTCAGATAGAGATGGAGATGTGCGGAGGAGTCGGAGTCAAAGCAGAGAGGTTTACATAAGCTTTCATTTAAAAGCTCAGTGGGAGTCCTCTTTGTGGCAGAGAGAGAGAGAGAGAAAGAAAAGCCAGGAAGCAAAAGAATAGAAGCAGACGCTTATGCAGACAACCTAATGCTTATAAATCTATCCTGCTGCATTATTAATACTGTCAAATACATCTGAATAAATAATGAACAGGATGATGAGGGGACTTAGCACCGGTCGTGCAGCTGAGAGAAAACACTGCATGCGTGCCTTTTTGTGTCCCCGGCTTTAAAGGAGGAAGGGTGCTGTTGGAGGTGAGGGGGGTCAGGGTCAGAGTTTGAGTTTAGGGAGAAGAGGCCGAGCAGGGTGAGGGATAAGGTCGAGGGAAGCTTGTGATACGTTTCCAACAAGCAGCAAGCTCCGGTCTAAAAATATGAGTCCAATGCGGAAGTGTTAAAAACTGCAGTTCATCGAGGATCCGCTTGAGGCTGGCTCTGGAAGTACTGGAAACCACATACACACCAATTCAAAAAAACGGTCTTTACAGCAGAAATAAACATGTTTACAGCCTGGTTCAAAAGACCAGTGTAGTCTGGATCGCTCATTTCTCGATTGGCACACACTGTACAGGGGGCAAATTTTTTCATAACACTGTAATTTCGAAGATATCTAGATTACGAGTCTTCCAATGAGAGACACATCTGACTTGATTGACAGGTGGGAACACTGTAGCTGTTCCTTTTTACTTCACAAACGCTCGTAAGCAGCAATATGGCTGCCGCCGCCGATTGGCCTCAAAACAGCGCTTCAGAAACCGATGGGTGACGTCACGGATACTACCTCCATTATTTATAGTCTATGGTTTCCAACACGTGGTCTTGTTTGGTTTGAGATGATAAACCCTGATCTTGCTTGTGTTTCCACTTCCACCTGTACCCTTACTTATTAGGCGGTGTGCTGAGCTGCACCCTTTAGAGTTTAATAGGTGCGCTTGGTACCTCAACAGAAAGATGCCTCTCTACTTCTGACAGTGGAAACACAAAAAAATTGCACGCCATGCCAAATTGAAATGACTGCTTGGTGCAAGCGCAGCTTTGGTAGTGATTAACACCTGAAATAGAGTACATCATCGCTGTTACTGAATACTGTTTTCAGTTTCAGTTAATGTGTCATGAGTTGCTTTTGTTTTGTATTTTCTTTGTTGTATTCTGTCAGATTTCTGGTTTTTATTCTATAGCTTGTCCTTGTGTTTCTTCCCTGTTTTGTATTCTGCATTGGTTATATGTGATCCTTGTGTGTGTTTCTTGTCTATCGTGTTTCCTGTTTTTATTTTGTAGAAATAGTCTCCCAGTGTGAAAAGTCTAGTTTTACTTCTTGTGTTTTTCTCTCCTTGTTGTTTTTCCTCACCTGTGTCTTGCTGGTCTCACCTGTGTCCTGTTACTCGTTACCCTGTCTGTATATAGTCTCTGTGTTTCCTCCCTTCTGTGTCAGATCATTGTCTACCCCCAAGTTTTGACTTGTTTCTGTGTTTCCAGTGTTTTTGTTCAACAATAACTTTTGATTATTAAATCCTTTAGGTTTTGAGTCTGCATTTTGGGTCCTGCACTTTTTCTTTGCTGATTTGTGACATAATCAGTCATGAATATGCTTTTATCAGGTAGGTATGCCAACATAAAATCCTATAAAGCACTAATAATGCTTATCTACTTTGCTCTGACAGAAAGTCAAAATTTCCAGGCTTTGTACACACATAATGAATTATAACCTAAACAAATATTGCTCAGAACATTGAGAATTTCAAATCATTACTTAAAACGCACCTCTTTGCATTGGCTTTTAATACCTGTTGAATGAGACATCCAACATTTTATTTTGCTTTTATTTATCATGTCTTTTTCTTGTGTTATCTATCGTGTTTTTAATATCTATTCTTTTTGAACTACTATTTGTTTTTATTGATTGTGTTTTTAAGCTTGTACAGCACTTTGGCTAATTGCGGTTGTTTTTTAAATGTGCTATATAATTAAAGTTTGACTTGACTTGACTTAAAATGTAGAAGGTAAGTCGCTGCAATCTCAGATCCCATCATCAATCATGGTCTGATGACAAGAGGCGATACATTCCTCTGGGAATGGATACAAACTTTCCATCAATTCCAGCCATGGGCAACCTCCAGCTATGACTTCCTTCTCCATGCTGCATTTATGTCTGCAACGTAAACGCTGTCATTTCTGAGTCCACTACCTTCACTGGATCAGGTGTAATCATGCTTAATTCGTCTGACCTTGACATAAGGGATTTTAAACAGTAGCTGATCCAGACTTCATAGTGACCTCTAACCTTTGGTCTACTAAATCTAACCAGTTCATCCTCCAGTCCCAGTGCATGTTTGTGCCAAGTTTATATTATGTTCCCTGGTGTTCCTGGGGTGCTGTGGTTAAAATGATGGGATGTACAGACTGTAGAATATGTAGTAACGAATGGAAATGTAATAACAAAATCACAATAAAGATATTATTGTGAGACGGTGTAATGGACCATGATGTAAAAGCTGCCAATGGATAACCCTCATGACTATGTGAACATGTTTTCTGTTTACATCTTTTTAAATACATATATATACATACTGTATATAGGACTATGAACTCTGTATGTGGGGCGCTTAGAGCGCTAGGCCACCAGCGCCCCTCCTGTTCACATCTAAAACATCCCTCTCAGTCATATAATCCCAGCACTGCCTGTGTTTGCATGCACGCAGGAATCAGAACATACTAGGAATCCTGTGTCCCTGAGATTCTTCCTATGACTCTTTAAAGACGTGCCCTTGGCAGCGTAAGGCTCACAACAGACTCTTTGAAGCTGAGGTTGACGGAGACACCAACCAACTGACCACAGCTTTTCCTGCTTGACAGTTAATAGCAGGAAAAATGAACGTCCCTTCATGACTCACACACAAACAGAGCTGTCATAGCACACTTAAGCAGAATGTAAAACCAGGTATCAGAACTCTGCTGCCTCTGTTAGTTGTAATGTTTGTGCAAGTCACTGCTGCAGCAGTGGGCGTCAACACCTCGGGACAAAAAGGCAGAAGATAGAGAGAAAAGACTAGATAAAAAAGAGAAAAGAGAGATTATTTTTCTCTCTGGGGGAGCTCAGGCAGAGTAATTCTCCAGCATGCGCCTCTTCATCTGAGATGGAGTAAGGGAGGGAGGGGTAGAAAGCGTATCCCCCGGCGGTCCGTGGTCTCATTCACAGCCATGGAGGAGTCCTCGGGCTAAGGCGGGATAAAATAAGACATGCCTCGATGCGATAGCAACTGTTGCAAGCTGAATTATCCATGTTAGGTGACTCATGCAGGCTACCCCGAGGTAACACCTTCACCAGCTACAGCGAGTGCAGCTCATGAATAATATCTGAATTAATGCTGCCGTCACTGCAAATGGGAATTCCTGTCAGAACAACCAGATGGGCAGAAAAACAATGACTCAGTAAACGGTTTTGAACTTTGTTTGGACTTTTAAACAGAATCTGTGTTTGTTTGGAAAAATAAGTTTCACTAACTCTCTGGTAGAGACAAACTGATGCTGGAGTTTTGAGACGAATGATGATACTCGTCCTATGGGGTTAGATTTTACTTGACACAGAGACAGTGACTGATAACGTAGACTTTGAGGTAAAGCGACAATGCCCCTTTGTTTTGGCTTGTGCAATGATTCAAGCCAGATATTTTTGTAAGATAAACCTTTAATAGATGTTAACAATCCCTCATATATGTAAACCAACTTGGCAACAAACCTGAGTCTGATATCAGTAATACTGGCTCCGTTATATCACCTCACCGAAATATGAGTTGGCCTTTTCTTGCAGGGATATATGTTTTTAAAAATTGTGTTCCTTTCTAGTCTAACCCAGGTTTTTGGGTTTTCATCACATCCCAAAACCCTGCCCATATTTATTTATGAGATGATCAAACTGAGAAAACATCAAGACTCACCCAATGACGGCAAAGGCAGGAAGCTCCTGGAGGTCGAAGGGGAAGTCGAGCCGGAAGCGTGTCTTGAAAAGAGCCGTGATGGTCTCTAAAGATGGAAAGAGTGAAGAGTTAGACAAGAGAAGGAGCTAAAACACTCATACAGGTGATAACACACGGTGTAAAGAGAGAACTGAGGTGTTGTAATCAGATACAGAGCACTGAACATGTGTTCCGAAACATCCAGAAAGTTGAGGTGGGAGTGCTGAACTGGGCTCATGCTGAACACTGCTGGAGTAGTCTCAGAAACATGTTGATATAAATTGGAGTTAACAAGGCTCAGGAAATCCAGGGGAAGCCATTGGCTGTGAGTTTGAACGTCTGCCTGAGTAGACTGACACTCTTGTTTGTTATTTGCTGGAGCAGGAACAACATTTGCATTTTCAGCTGAAGCCCACACTCTCAATCATCCTTCACTTTGTTCATGTGCGATTTCCCGCCTGGCTCTGCCTGGGGCCATTCTCACACACAGCCAGGAGGCACAGGTGTGCTTAACAATAACGATGGCTGCTTCCAATTAAGGGGTTCTAGGGCTAACTTGAGCCAACATTAATGTTACACATGCCAGACCTGTGCTGATCCGTCTTAGACATCATTAAGATTAATGTGCTCAACCCATGTCAGTAGCTTTAAAATCAAATGTAAGCACCTCTACACAACTTCTGACATTTCTATGGAGTCCTTCACTGCAAATAGTTTCAAATGTTGGCACATGCCTCATCACTATCAGAAAAACTCTCAGACCAAGCATACTGTTAATACTAACTATGCAGTCACATTCAGTGTGTTGCACATTTAGATTTCATAATCTGGATGTATACTTGATAGACTAGAATTTTAAGTATGAGACGTGAGCTCACCAGCCATATTCAACCATACATTTTGGATGTTAACAATACTTGCATCTCAGTCCCTCATGCTGTATATAAAGAGTATTTGAGCACAGGTTGGCCTTACCTTCGTCTCTGTTCCAAACAGCCAGGACTCTGAAGATGAAGGCACTGAAGGTAGCAGCAAAGAAACCTCTCCAGTAGTTCCGAACCGCAAAGAACGTGGATGTTACCTCAATACTGAACAACACACCTTGAACAAAAATACACAGAGTTTGCACAATGATCAGTATTTTAAAAATCCAGTTCTGTACAGATAAAGACTCATATCAGAGTCAGAAACTTAGAGTCATACACTTGTATTCAGGCTCTGAAGTGAACCAGAGGTGACATCAGACGATCAGACAATCAGGCGATCAGGCGATCAGATGATCAGACGGAGATGTTGCTCTCACTGTGATATGAGTCACATCACACTCACTATGTGTTACTACGTGTTGCATTAAGACAACAGTAAATAAAACAACATCTCTACTAAATAACACACACCTACAGTCTGTTGAGTGTCAGACTTATGCTTCTACATTTTTCTCAGACTCACCTCCGATGGGGGCAGCAAAACAACATCCCACACCGACGGCACAGGCTGCTGCCAGCATCTCAATGTTCCTTGACTCGTTCTGAAACACACAAACAAACAGACTTCAGTTATTTATAATATTAAACTCACATAAACTATTCTGGTAATCTCTTTAAATTACAAATGACACAGACTGTGGAGCAAAGAGACATTTTTAATACTCTCATTAAGTCGAAATAACTACAGGTGCAAACAATCCTGACATCAGAAGTGAACTGTCTGTAAATGCTGAAACATTAGTCCTGCAAACCCTTCAAACCTCATAAAAATACGAGAATTATATCAAAAAGAGAGATGATGAAGGTAAAAAAAAATCAGGTGGGTAACCTAAAATAAAAACAACATCAGGTCAGTCAGACGACTCTCAAACTAATGGAGGGAACTGTTTACTGCAGCAGCAGAGCATTGTTTGTATTTATCATCAAGGGCCCGTATGCACGTCCAACCATTAGACAAACGGGACCATTAGTCTTAACGTACCGTGATGGAACGGCCCATTTGGCCGTAGCGTTAGCCGCATGCACGACTGCAAATAATTGGCCGATTAACTAATTGCGTCATGAAAGCGAGGCTGGCGCACAAAGTCATATGTCCAGGGAACCTCCTGGAAAACTCTGATCCAACAAATTCAAATTTCTGCATGCCTACTACACATAAACAACAATAAACATGGCGAGCGGTACCGCTGTGACTGAGAGAAGATCAAGAACAAACTAATTTTCAGCGGAAGAAGAAATGGACGTTTTATTACAAGAATCTAGAATGAACAAACAGCTTTATCAGCAAGTCAATCCTCAAAGATAACAAACAAGGAGAAAGGGAAAGTTTGGCTTCAGATCTCAAACCGGGTAAATGCGTGTGGCGTTCCTGAGCGCACAGTAGAAGACCTAAACAATAAAATCAGCAACAAGCACCGCCACCAACGTGGTCCAGGTGGAGGACCACCTGTCCCCCCATTGAAGGATGAGGACTTGTTAATGGAGCTGTTTGGGAAGGATTCACTTCATGGTATTGCTGGTAGTTTACCTAGAATTATGTTCTAATTGATTCATGTAGAATAATCTACAGAAGTACTTTAATTTACATGGTTATGATTTGGCGTGCACTACAGGGTGGAATTGCTTAGGAACAGGACCTGTAATGGTGGGGTCTACCACCATTAAATGTAATGCTGTGTTGGGGCATTAACCTGGATCACGCATACTGCTAATTGATTTTTTTTTTCACCATTAGTACAAACGGCCCGTTTTCATCGCTAATGGCTGGACGTGCATACGGGCCTAGGATCTCAACTCATTACTCCTCATAGATTTAAAATGTTAGGAGTGATGAGATTATGACTCAAAGCCTCAGCTTGAACCTGCAAGAGGACGCTGGGAGGCGGTGTATTTACTGTAGCTGTGGCTTTAAAAGAACAAAAGTGAAGTCATAATCAGACGAGAAGGTGTGAAGACCACAGTGCATCCATGCCTGACCTGACTTACCTTCATTCCTATGAGACTGGTTTCCTTCAAGCAGCATGTCAACGACAGAGAGGGGTTAGTGTGTGTCAGTGTGTTCCTACATTTGTGTGTGTGTGTGTGTAATTTTCTGCTTCTGCTGCACACTCAGAGGCTTATCCTGGTCTTACAAACTTATAGTGTGGAAGTCTGATTAGCATGCTGTACTGCCGCTTACACACACACACACACACACACACACACACACACACACACACACACACACACAGAAAGATGGTCATGGAGTAATAAAGGGGGTTATCAGGAAACATGTCCTAAACAGCTTGCTCTGCAAAATGTGTTAATCTAATGAATATTCTGAAAATGTCTGCAGGCTGGAGAGTTATGTTTCCTAAGTTACATTTTTTACTGGGGATGATTAAAAAAAAAATAAAAAAGAGGGAACAACATAGTTAAAATTCTCAAAAGACATGAAACCTGAATACAAATCTGCTGTAGTCTTAATTTTATTTAAGAGCAAGAGTGCAAGCGTGAGGAGGAGACTGTGGACAGTGGAGCATGCTGGGAATTACCTTCATCGCAGGATCCTTCATGAAGCATGGGAATCAAATAAAAAATTCAGAATAGCTTATGCAGCACTGCAAAATCCAAAAATGATGGACTCAACTTTGCAGCTTTAACTTGAAACCAAATCTCCTTTTCTTCAATCTTTCATTATCAACATTGAAGCTTAATCAGCTGACGTGCGTCTGAAAACACACACTGATTGAATACCATCTGACCCTCAGTCTGCTGCTGTAAAGCCATAGTACACTCCACGTGTGTGTGCAGTGCTCATCCCTCTTCCTGACACTCTATCTAAAAGCACGGAGGAACAGAAAACAGGTTTTTACAGCCCACAGGCTACATTAGCATACTGTACTTCAAACTCTGGAGAGGGGAAGAGAGACACTGCTGCAGGGGGACACTTCACACACACGTACACTCGCACACACACACACACACTCAGCATTAATATGCAATAAAATGCAGCATAACACTCTGGAGAGAGGGGAGAGCGTGGAAAAGTTACACAGGGTTACTGGGAAACAATGTGCATGTGCATGATGGAGAGGAGGATGACAGGGGGGGAGAAATCAAACTTAGAGAGGATGGAAGCGTTAAAAAAATGAAAAGCAGGAAAATAAAGGAGGAGAGAAAGAATGAGTCGTAAACCAAATGTCAGGGACACTCCATACACTGGATTCAGTCTATGAGTGAATAAGAGCGTGCATGAATGAAACATTAAATATCAATGGGTCTTTATGTAAAATATCTCCTGTCTTGGTATTTTTAATATAAAACAGGGGGAAAAATGATCATACTGTGCTTTATTAAGGTTTCAAACAGATGAGCAAAAACATATTTCTGTTCAGGGATATTAATCTTCAGACAAAGTTTTGAGTCTCTGATGTTTCTCTACAATTCCTCGAAACACCAAGGCAACAAAACATGAACTCAAGGGCACCGAAGATTTCTGTATTTTCTTATTTCTGGTTTCCTCTCTGCAGACAGAACATCTAATAGTAAGGTAAGGCTCAATAAATGGGATATACCTCAATAATGTGGAACCCAAACTGTTGCTGCCGCTTCACCTAATTAAGACTTTTCAGAAAAAGAAGCAGTTGTTTGGATGAAAACGCTGTTCTTAAAGAAAATCACTTCACTTCCTGATTTGTATTTTATGATTTTAGCTGAAACTGTGTCCTTGAGCTCGACGACACAGAGGCCAAAACACTGAAGGTTTCTGTTTATGCAGACGACATACTCTTGTTCCTGCTAAACTTTAAACAACAAAACAAAAAGCATTTATTTTCGAGTCCTGTAATGATTTCATTTTTACTTTCTTGAGATTCCTGCTTTTGGTGTCAATTTAATGGCAATCAGTCCATGTTTCTTCTCAGTCATGATTCAGAAACCGGGGGAAGTGTGTTTGGTGATGGCTCCAGCAGAGGACATGGCGTTTCTATTTATTTTGGACAGTTGGCAGACTTCAGTCACTGTGCAGTGGTGGATGTTTTAAACAGTTATTCCCAAACACTTTCTTCAGTGCCTCCTTTTGGTAGATGAAAATGTTGTTAAGCCCCTCCCTACCACACACACGATATATAAGAGAGTGATATTGTAACATGCAACTTCCAAATGGTTAACATGTGGGTGGTCACTGTTGGTGGAGGTCAAGCTGAGGGTGAGGTATGACTCTTTAATTTTTTGTCCTTGTAGTCGTGAAGTTCAATCTAAACTAATTGTCAGCCTCATTGTAACCCGTCAGTCCTTTCACTAAACTGGCCATGCTTTGCTAACAGTGCAGAGCAGTGTTTTCATCATGGCTGTCATGACACCAGACGCGACTAGGGGTCACATCCTATAGTTTGGTAATCACTGTTTCAAGAAAAGCATAAAAAATGATTCAAGTATTGAAAATTCTGATAATGAAAGTTAAATCTCGTTGATCGTTTGTTCTTCTTCTTCTGCAGCTGCAACAGGCTGCAGGTAACTATCATCTCAATCTGAGCGCCACAAGCTGTTGCACACACAACCTTTATGTTTCTTAATTTGCTGATGACACATGTACTAAAACATGTGGGTGTCCACTTACTTTTATATATACATATAAAGTATCTGTTAAATATGTTGGACTGCCTCTGTTAATCAGAGCAAGTTGATCCTCAAATCACCTCCACAGCAGGATATCAGTTTCCCTTTAATAGCCGACGATATAACAGTGTAAGGCCGTATTATGGATGCAGCATGGGGACTTGGGGTTTTTTGGCACCAGCCTGTCTCTCTCCCTATCTCTCTCACTGTCCTCTGTACTTTCTTCAAACCCCCCCATACTTCCATCCATTTCATCCCCCAGAGAGGTGGTCACATCCTCATAAAAAAGAGAGATGAGAGTCAAGATTTTCTCTGCCCTCCTCGAGCTCGCACACTCCGATCCCAGCGGACAGCGAAGACAGAGAGGAAGGAGGAGAAAAAGGAGATGATGAAGTAGGAAATGATTTGCTTTCTCTCCATCTTTTCCACCCTCATTTTTTATCCCTCTCTTCCTGTCTTCTATTGAAGCTTCCATTTGTGTCTGGCTGCATTTTTCTCAGGGCAAAAGATGAAAAAAGACCTTTTTTCTAGACAAATAACAAACTGATTAAACATTTATAAAACTTGTAATTAATGGTGGGTGGGTTTACACTTTGATTTAAAAGGCTCTTTCATGTCTGTGTGCACAGATGATTTTTCCACTTTAGTTGGTGAAGCACTGACAGGTGGTCTAACAGATGCAAACTGAAAAACAAAGGTGTTCAGGTGTTGAATGTTGGATGTGCAGACCAAAACAAAGCAGAGAACCGTGCAGCGTAGAAAATGCTCATCTGTCCACAACAACATCAGAGGGAGAAGTTATTCTTTTAACTTATCGTTCCCTCTTAATTCACCTCCTTAAACTTTCATTTTCAGGCTTTATCCCTCCCTCCTCTTGGACATCAGCCTAAGCTTTTCTTTTCGTCAATATCCCCTCCTTCATTATGTGAACAACGCCTGAGGATATTACTTAGCACTTTTTAAAATCTTTATCACCAAGGACTGTTTCAGGAGAGTATTGACTGTAGATCAAAACTTCACTTGTAAAACAAAGTACTCAGCGTCTTTTAACTTCAGCAACAAGAAGATTGTGCAGCCTTTATGCATCCAGAGGGAGAAACACAGGACCAGAAGCACCTATCATCACACCACACTCCATTAAAGTCACTCTTAATGAACCTAAAACAAAGTTAATTTCCCTTCAACCTCAGTCACACAACGTTGCACAGAACTTTTTGTTTCTTTTGCACTGTGGCCAAAGTCTAATTCCCCCTTGGGGACAATAAAGTACTTCCAATGTATCTAATCCAATCAGTGGCTTGGGCCTCTTTTAAATGCAACCTATGATTTGAGTGCACAGAAAACTAATGGGACTCAGTTAAAGCTCCTCTGATACCTCTTTTCGACCAACTGGGTTGCATTTCCGGGCTGGTGCTCGCGCTGGTTCGGAGCTGGTTGAACTCGGGGACCAACACGGCACCCGTTTGTTTTTCCACCCGCTCAAGCCCGTGGAAGAGGCACGTCATGACGTCAGATATACGTGACTGCTTTTCCATGCAGCGCTAGCACAAACTTTCCCTCACAACAACAACGATGGCTGACAACGGCAGCTTGTCTTCTTGGCCGACCACTGCTTTGCCTTGGAATCCATTAGTCTCTTTTATTTTTTCACTGCAGGACAATGGAGGAAACACGTTGTGTTTGTGTTTTTGATCACGGCAACCCCGCCCCTTGCCCCTGACGTAAGCGGTTCGCGGTTCTAGACCAGCAAAGAGTTGTAGACGCTCTGGAACCGGTTTTCCCAGCCGGGACTTCCTCAGTCGAAAAGGGGTATATGAGGAACTTTCTGTTTGTGGAGATTTGGCGCCCCCTATGGACAAGTGATACCGCTTTCATCTTTGCTGATTTTGTCCTGCACGTGTGAGTTTTTCTGCCAAACAGTGTCATCCTGCTGTCTTTTAAAACAGAAATGCATCATTTAGTATTGAATAGGTAGAAAAAGGAACTGTAAATCATCTTCCTTCGACATCTACCCTAATGATGGTTACAGGTATTAAATATTACAATGTAGAAAATGCCAATCTTATGATGGATGGATTTAAAGAGGCATCACTTTTCATTTCAGTCTGTTTTAAAACTTGTTGAGACCAAGACTTTAAATGTGTCCATATCTGGATTTTTGCAGCAGGAGCATTCAGAGGACGATGCTCAGAGAGGTTTAGGTTTGGATAAAAAGGGTTCAGATGCTATGAGCACCACATTTACACATGTAGAGCTGAATAGTTTTGTTATATGGTGTCTGAGGTGTACAGCGTGAAAAGACAAATTAATGAGTGAAGGTTTTAGTTCAAGTTACAATAGCAAAGCCATTCAAACAAGATGACTTCACATGTCAGAAATTATGAAAAGTAACAAAATGTGTGAGAAAAAGAGCTCCGATGTCAGACTGACCTCATAGATTCCTCCAAACAGAGACATGAACTTGCTGAGGAGAGCCGCACACAGACTGGCGATGTGGACGAATGGACCCTGACAGGAAGAGAAGAAAGAAACAGTCAAACAGGTGCAAAGGCCACAAGTCAAGAAGAACTCCGGCCTCCTGCTGTGTGTCACGAAAGACAGGGCACAGAAACTCTTTGAAAACACATCAACATCAAAAAAGACTGCAGTGAATATTAAGATTCTGGGGAGCGAGTTCAAAGTGGAACTAACAGGATTAAAAGTGAGGGCGTCATATCAGAGAAGTGATGCTCGAGTTAAAGGAAGGGAGAGGTCTGCGCTGAATCAGAACTGTGGATGCTGCTGCAACCAAGACGGCCTCAGGGTTGTGCTTGTGTGTCTGTGTCTGTGTGTGTGTGTGTGTGTGTGTGTGTGTGTGTGTGTGTGTGTGTGTGTGTGTGTGTGTGTGTCAATGTGTGTTTTAGGTAAAAGTATATTTCCCTGCGAGTATGTCTTCAGGCTAGGCAGTCTTTGGGGGATGCTTACCTGAGACTGATTTTTGCTGCACACTGTTTCTTGCACATATGCACAAAAAGAAGTCCGCAAGACATAAACAACATATGCATAGCGATGGTCTGGGATCCAAAAATCTCCAGAACAACATTCCTCCACCTCCCTTTAGGTTTTAAAAAAAGGTCTGAAGTCAACTCCACAAACTCCTTCCTCACTTTTTCACATCCTGCAGTTTTCAGTCCCTGCTCTCCACCTGAACCTGACAGTATCAGCCCACTGTGGGCATTATTTGTGAACCAGAATGTGAATGAACCTGAGAAGGTTGTTTCCTGAAAATGCATGTACTGTAGCATGTCAGTGTATGAATGAATGAATGCATGCATGGATATAAACTTGATACAGAGGCTGTGAAATCAGAGTTTTTACCTCCTGCTCTACTTTCAGCGTTCCTTCGACCTACACAGGCTCTCAATGACTGATAATGATTCCCTGCAGCTGCAGACAGCTGGTATACTAATAGTGTCCGTTTGCTCTGGATGTTGTGTAAGCTGGCATTCAATCCTGACGGCAGCTCTGTGCCAGTTTAGACTCTGTATTTGACCACAAACAGAGATTCAATGCTGTGAAGCCTTCAGAGTGTGTTAGCAAACATTACTATGCTGAACGAGGGTTAGCTTTTGACTTTGGCTGGCATTGTGAAGATAAAGTAGTCCGAGTTTGTGTTCCATAAAGTGGCAATGGACGAGTTCTGTATGTCCTGAGAAAGACAACATGTGCTTGGACTGTTTTACAGCAAGAAGGTCAAACGGGTCATTTTACTTTAAGTGTTACCTGACCTTTTTTAATCTTTTGGCCTTTTGCCTTTATTTAATAGGAAATTTGAGGAGAAGTGAGTTTAGTAGACATGAATCAAAGGGCCGAAACTCTGCAGCCACTGCGCTCGACACTGTAGTCTCTGCACACAGAACACCTGCTCTAAAATCTGAACTAAACACCTGAACTGTTCAGCAGATTTATTCACTGTCTTATAAATCATATTGATTGATTCATTGATTAACACAGTACTCAGTTGAATAAATAAGTTTATGTTATTAACAATAAAACATGTTTTACCTGATAACATCCTGTGGATTAAATAATAATAATAATATTAATACTACTGCTACTACTACTACTACTACTACTACTACTACCACTACCACTACTACTTCTACTACTTATCATAATAATAATATTATTAAAAATAATAATTATTATTATTATCATTATTGTTATATTAATACTACTATTACTACTAATCCTAATACAAATGATTAAAAATAAATAAATAATATGAATATGAATATGAATGTGAATGTGAATGTGAATATGAATGTGAATATGAATGTGAATATGAATAAGATTAAATAAACACAACAAAATGAGTCTTATGGCTAACTCTAGTATATGTACATGGATGATAAGCTGAAATGTTCATTAATATGTACTGTCCCTTTAAATAAAAAATAAACAAATACAATGTCATTTAGCAGATGCTTTTTTTATCCAAAAAATTAAATACAATAAATAACGGCCAGTCTGCAAGTTTTTGCTTGTTTGTTGAACTTTAAACAATGAAACTTGTCCTGTTGACTGTTTTCTGTTTTAAGTCACATCATCATCACTTTTTTAAAACACATCTTTATCCTGATGAATGGTAAAATGCGAATTTACTGCACTGTAACAGCACTTTTATTAGTCCTTGATACTCAAAGCGATGTTCAGAAATCAAGGATACCTTTATTATCTCTGAGGGGCGATCTGTTTAACATCTACAACCATCACACAGACAATAGAAAGCAACAACAAAGCACTACGTTGTTTAGAAAAGGCAATGGCAGTTAAATTAATATCAAAAATGTATTTCGCATTGCGTTGTTTAAAGGCTGATGGCATGAACATGAACTCAAACTGTGATTAGTTTGGATTATCAACGATCAGCAGAGCCTTTTTGAGTGTCCTGTGTTTGAATGTCTCACTCAGATTTCTCAAAGTAGTGCCGCCGACTTTGCAGCACATTATGACGACTTCTGTTTTTAACATTAAGCGATCCATTAAAACAAATAAAAGACAAAGTGAGAACTGATTCAATAACATTTCAGCTTCCAATAAGAACATATGTTGCACTACATGTTACATTTTTAAATTCACACACACACACTCATGATGGCAGAGGATGCCTTGTAAAGTGTCATCAATATTAACTAACCCCATTCACACACACATGCTTCTGGCTGCGCCACTCAAGAGCAATTTGTGATTCAGGGACATTTGGACATGAGAACGAGGGGAGCTGGATGGAACAGCCAATATTGTATGAAGTTAGCTTACACTGTGATTTGAGTTGAGTAATGTGTTTCAGTGTGTGTGTGTGTGTGTTTTAGTGTGGGTATTACCTCCTTGCCCAGAGGCATGCCGCTGCCCAGAGCGCAGGTGAGTCCGATGACTTTGGCCACGAAAGTTTTGAAGGTGAGGTATTCCTTCAGCACGACTCCTCTCAGGATGGTCTTCATCTCTGGGATGCCCGAACCTGCAGGAGGGAGAACAGCGGGTGCGTACAGATCACTGTGGTGTCGGTGAGGTCGGTACATGTTTACTTATAGGTCAGTGAGTCTTTAAGATGAGTAAAAAATCGATTGCATTCTTTGCTGTGATTTAGTTTGGGATATATGTGAGTGTTCAGTGATACTTTAGGTTGGGGACGGATGGAAATAAACACCTGAAGTGAGCTTATGATTTTCAGCATTGCTTGTTCCATTGGTACTAAAACCAAAGTGTAAGACAGACATGTCATTGATTTAAGAAGGGACATATAGTTCCCTGGATGCTTCAAGCTGAACACAAGACAGTTTGAAGCATTCATTTCAGTCAGGATTACTACAACTCTTTCTGATCTGGAACATAAACCTGCAAGAGCGTTGCAAAAGCAAAAAATATTCAAACTATCCTTGCACCCATTCAGGAAGTAGATCCGTGCAAATCCCTCTTAGTTCCTCTCCTTTATTTACACTTTTTGTTAAAGTTTATTTATCAAATTCTGAAAGGACATCGATAGAAGAAACATGAGCAAACAACAACAAAAAAAGTAAGCATCTTAGTCTGAAAATAAAAGTTAAAGGAAGAGACAAGCATCAGTGCAAAAACAGATCCTGCTACAAAAAGCAATGAGGACACATCTGTGAAGTAAAAAGCTGCACCCTTTCCTGAGCGTTCAAATAAAGAGTCCATGGTTGGAGAACATGTTTGCTAATCACCACGAAGAATGGCTCTGCTTTGCAAATGGAACTACTCCGTTAACACCGAGCTTTAGCTGCTTTTTGGATTTTTGTCCCCTCTCACGCAGAAGAATTAATCCAGCCCAGATTTGTTTTTCTTGCAGACTTTCATTCAGAGAAATTCAGAGTTTCAGAGCTTAATTTCAGAGAAAACTCCCTCGGGACATAATTGCCTTGATCCTTTTTATAATTGAATTCTTCTGATCTACACATTCATTATTTACTAAATTGTGTTTTTTGATTACCTCTCACTGACTGACACATTTCTGTGAATAGTGACCTCTGCAACCAGAATGTCAGCAAGGAGATAAAGCAACTTAATATTCAATATATTTTTGTATAATTGGAATGTGCTCCTCTGGGGTCTGCATGCATGTGAAGTTATTATAGTGCTATCATTAAACAGCAGCTGATCCCCTCTCTACTGCTGCTGCTTCTGAAGTTTCCATTTAAGATGCTTCTGTCATTGTTGAGTTGTTTTGTTCACCACTCTAGCTTTATAGATTTAAGCCTCTCCTCCACAGTAAGCTGCTGAAGACAATCTAAACCCCCTCAGCCTGACATCTAGCATTTAGAAAGAGTGATTCAGTGAGGTGAAGACTGGAAGGAAAAGGAGGTGTGCCTCACTGATAGAGGAAGACACCTCCGACTCTCAGGAGCACATCCATCTCTGAAATGTGGAGTGACAGTAAAGCCTCGTCTACACCTGCAGCTCAGGTTCCTTCAGGCAGCTGATGGAGGACTCTGCTTTGACTGACACTGACAAGGTGCTCACACAAACACAACCTGCGTGTTGGAATTGTTAACAGAAGTTTGGTAGGATTCATTCCTAGAAGTTCTCCTGTGGGAGAAGCAGAGCGGCAGAGGAGAGGAGCAGAGAGTCCCAGAGGTGTGACACTGTTTAAGGTTTATAAACGGGCAATTAAGAGTCCATTAAAATACTCGCTGCCAATTTCAGAGCAGTAGTTTTAAAGGTGCAGTGCGTAGAAGTTTGCAGAATTAAGCAGAACAGACTTGGCTATCAGTTCATCTGTGTAGTGTGTTTGTCGTACCAACAGCCTGCGGGGCGAGGATCTGTGTGAAGCCGGCGGAGAAGGTGATGAGGACTACAGGATAAGTGACCCAGGCCAGGTACTGCAGGAACACGTTGCTGTCCAGACCTCCATACATCCACTTCTGTGCTGTGGACACACACACGGAAACAAAGGGAGACATGTAAATTGCAGTACAGAAACACACATGGAATACACACAAAAAGAGAGCAGGTGTATAAATGATGTTGGTATGATCTGCAAAACACACACATGTATGGGGCGCCATTTGTAAAGTTGTGCCCACCGAAAATAGCAGCAACATTTCTCCACATTTAGCTCCAAAACATCATGAAAATGTAGAGTGAATTTTTTTTTTCTTCTCACATTTAGAGGAATTTTTGTGATCTTCATTCAGGTTTAATTTTGTTGTGAAAATATATTAAGTTACATTTTTGTTAAATCTAAATGTTAAATCTAAATCTAAATATTAAATAAAAATCTAAATGTTAAATATGAATGTTAAATCTAAATGTTAAATATAAATATAAATATTAAATATATAAATAAATATAAATATAAATGTTAAATGTTGTTCCGCAATCCCACATTTTTAGCTGATATGCAAATTCACACTGCCGCCTTGAAAAATTCACTCTACATTTTTATGACGTTTTGGGGCTGAATGTGGAGAAATGTTGCTGTTATTTTCATTATGCACAACTTTACAAACGGCGCCCCATACACATGCACACACACACACGCACAGGTCTTAATGTACATCTAGGAGACCTAAATAAGTGTATAAGTGTGTGCGAGTTTCCTCATGACAGGTGGTTTGTCACGGTCTGGATGCAATTAAAGGAACTTACACTTTAATAAGAACAGAAGGAAAAGGTTAGCTTCCCCTTGAGCACATAAACACACAAACACACACACACAAACACACTGAAAAACATGCACACAACAGCAGAAGAAGACATGTAAACCACTGAGAGAGATAAACAAAGGAAGAAGAGTTCGACCATGAAACTAACGCTGAATGAGATGTAAAGGATACAAACAAGAGGCACACACACATTCGTGGTAACTTTAAAGATTTGGGATGATCTGCGATACACACACACCTACACACACACTCACACACAGGGCTAAATGTACACGAGGGAGAGCTGTCAAAGGAACCTTTTGCATACATAAAACTGTGTGTAGTATAGTGTGAGTGTGTGTGTGTTCCCTTAGGACAGAAGGTTTTCATGCTCTGGATCCAATTAAAAGGACTGTACACTATAACAGGAGCTGAAAGGCTAGGTGAACTTCTCCTTGTGAGCGTAACACACACACACACACACACACACACACACACACACACACACACACACACACACACACACACACACACACACACACACACACACACACACACACACACACACACACACACACACTGAGACATCAGTCTGAATTAAAGCTAGTCCTGTCTAGTTTCAGATCAGCTCTCACATCTTCCTTCACTCCTTCACTAGACTTCCACCTCAGTGATAATTCCTTCCTTTATCCTCTCCTCCCTCAGTTTCCTGCACACACACGCCCGGCAGGTGGATTATTAATGCCATATGAGGCCTTCCCTCTAACCCGCCCACCTCTTCTGATCCACTCTGACTCCTTCTCTCTGTCCCCAGCTTGCATTCTACCTCTTGTCGTCTCTTCTCTTGCTCTCACTTCTTCCTCAGAGCTAATCAGCCTCCGTTCCTCCTTCAAACACACACTCTCCTCTCCTCTACTCTGAATACTAACCCTCCTTTCTTTTATCCTTTTTAGTCACAACAGACAAAGCATTGATATCTTCTGCACTGATCTCTCATCTTTGTCTCCAGGGCTCACTCCTCGGCTCCTGTTGGGCCCAATTGCTCAAAAATATCAGATTTAATTGCAACATTTTGTTGATGTTACGCAAGAAAAACAAGTTCAACTATTTTCAAGAACTTTTAGCAATTAAGAATAATGCATGACTCTTGTTTTTCCTCCACTTGAGGAAATTAAGAGTTGCAGAGGTGTTAATTTCATGAATGTTATGACAGATTTCTACTGAACAGACTCACACGAGTAAAATAAGGTCAGAGCATCTGACACATCCAGCACAGGGAACTTGATTAACCCCGGTGGTTTGGGGCTAGATGCTTGTGTCTGTGTGAAGTTACAGGAGCTGTTTTGGTCTAATTGATCAGAAGTAAAGTTGAATCTGAGTCTGCAGCAAAACAATTACTAAATAAATAAATAAATAAATAAATAAATAAATAAAACTATTTTAGGGTCTAAGGGTGAAGTTTCTCTTAGTTTTGTCCCCTTAGGGCTTCAGTGTTTTTTATTTATTTATTCATAAAATTTTTACATTTGGAATTTGTACATATAACCAGAGAATCAACAATTATATAAAGGGGGGTAAAAAGACAGAGAACCACTGTATTGAGTGTCCTGAAAGCCGCCCATAAATAAAATATATTATTATTCATTATTGTATGAAAATATTTAATATTATAGAATAAATAAAGACAGTAGGTGATTATGTAAAATATAAAACAGATAGGGCTTTAGAATTTAAAAGCACTATGGTTGCAGTTTTTAATACATATTTTTATGACTTTGATTGACGTTACGTTACAGTGCAGACTTCTTGGTTGGCAATATTTGTGGCTAAAAAAGATAAAAGTCATATTACCTGCCTTTTATTTAATCCGTTAAGACTATAACATAATATGTTATATTGAATCTTGCTCTCTCTTGAAGGTTTTGTTGTTATATCAGGCATATCATGGATAGACTGAATGGTTTTTATTTGCAGAATCATTAATTCTGCATGTGTGCTTCCTGTGTTTGGTCATACTTCATGTTTTCTTAGTCCTTTTGTACAGAAGAGACGACACTAAACGTGATGCAATTCAATTAAAACCTGTTTTTTAAAGGCACTGGTGAGTATAAATGCTATCTTACATCTTTAACTCATCTTTTTTTTTCTTTGTTTATTTTGTGTCTTTTTGTGAGGCACTTTGTAACTTTGTTTAGAAAAGTGCTATAGAAATAAAGAGTATTTATGTATTATTATTATTATTATTATTATTATTATTATTATTATTATTATTATTATCTCATTCTGTCATAACGCCGTTCCTCCCACCTTTGAGTGTAAGATATAAAATACATAACTCCTCCTCTGTTGTTTACTTAAAATAGTCTCCCTATTTGTCCACACTGTTCATGGCCCAGACTTGTAGATATAAATCCACCCCCTCCCTTACCTTGTAGACAGATGGCGATGCAGAAGTCCACCACCCAGCTGACCAGGGCCATGAGGAGTCCCAGCAGGATGAGGAAGATCCAGTCCTCCCCGACCCGCGAGATCAGGAACTTCTGACAGCGAACGGTGCAGACTAAGGGGAAGGCAGGAACACAACATAGCATGTCAGGGACTACAAAATCACTCATGGAAAAAAAAAAACTACATTTCCCAGGAACTGGCACTGAGGTTTGGAAAAGGTAAAGTGTTATTTATTAGAGCTCACGCAGACCAGGCTGTAGATACTGAGCACAACAAAACTGAAGGAACATTTACAATATGGGTAAAGCTTTCTTTTATGGATTAGTCATATTTTAGTCCTGAAAAAATATTCATCATGTTGATTATCGGGACAATGGAAGCTTATCTCTGAGAGTTTTACTTGGTATTAAGTTCTAGAAAGAATATATAAGTAAGTGATTTTAACAAGACGTTCTGTTATGCATGTGCAGCGACTTGAATTGTGACTTAAAGAGCAGGTTCAGAAGCAACATTTCCCTTTTCCTTTTTTAGAAAACTGAGAAAATTCAGCTCCTTTCTTAAACTATCAGATATGTGGACACCTGTGAAATACTTGATTTAAAAGGTGATAGGATTTCTAGGTCCAGAGCTCTGTTTGTATCAAATGTATCTGCGTATCACAGCAGAGCAGAGGTCAGTCAGCACTTAATGTACTTAAATTCAGTAAAATGTAATTAAATTAAATACTTGGGGTCCTCCAATTACCTTTGAATCGTTGTATCAGCACCACATTGAATTATAACTCACATAGAAGGACTGTTATTCTAATTCCAGGCCAAAACATGAACTGCATCAGCCTCAATTTTGTGTATTGGTGAGTTAATTGGTGCATTTTTCCCTGTAAATGTGCCCTGGTCTCAGAAGTCCAAACTCCAAAAACCAAAACATGCTTTCTGCTTTGACACTCACAAACAGAAAACATGAATTCAGCGCAGTAAACTGTGACACTGTGACACATTCATACACTGTAAGTGATTCTCTGATTTCTGGAACAAACCATAAGTTTGACTCATTAGGATGTACATGTACACACTATAACTCCTAAAGCCTCCTCTACACACCCGATTTATCTCCCCCTCTTCCTCCCCCTCTTCCTCCTCCAGGCCTGTCCTCGTTTTCTTCCCCTCCTCTGCAGTAAAACGACACTTGGAAGCAGCAGGGTGCCCCTCACACTAATGACACTCACTACACACACATTGTGTGTTTGTTTCTTCATCCTCCTTTCTCCTTTCATCTCTGGCATTTAGACCCAATACTGTTATGTAACACTCAGACTGTTTGTTCAGTGGCCTTTGTATTCAAATGAACCCCAGAAAAACCAACCCGGAGAAAAAGTTCTCCTCTCCGGGGAGAACAACACGGCACAAAGTTACACTCTGTTTTTACCCACTGTACTATTCATCTGATGCTTTTATTTCATCTTTGTTTTAAAGTGAGAATGTTTCGTTCAGTTAAGAAAGGGTGTTTTCTCATGAGGCATGACTTCTCCCCGGTCCCCTCTCCAGGGCTGGTCTGCTTTCTCACAAGTACACATCATTGTGTGCCCGAGCACACTTGCGTACATCAGATAAAGTATGTGTTTGTATGCACGTAGTTGGTTTGCAAATTCATCATCAACAACCACTTGAGTCATCAACTGGGTGACATTTGTTCATGCTCTATGCAGACGATGGAGCGATCCTGCTGCTGTGCATGTTTTTATTACTTTGAAGACGCCAAAACAGACCTTCTCACCGGCTCTCCTTCAACATCTACGACACAGCTCAGTGGATGTATTGGGCCGTGCTGTGATGATGCAGTGTTGATAGCCCACTTCCTTGTTTGAGCATGTACACATCTCCTGCAGATCGTGCCCAACTGCATGAATCATGCTCGAGACCACCTCTTAAAGTTGACTCAGGGACGGTGCCAGAGTCCGGTACAGTTCTGTTTACGCAGATCCAGGCCTGAGTCCCTAATGGGAACCACCCCAACATTACAGACAAGAGTAAGGTCATCATCTTCTCTGGCAAACTCCTTAATCTTATACCATCTTCTTTCTCCTCAATCCATCTGCACAAGTTCTCTGTCTGAGGTGAAGATAACCTCGGCTGTTTGTTCATTTTGATCTGAGAGTTTCTGTGAGGGCTGCTTTTTGGTAATTGGTGATACATGATGCAAATCAAGACTGACTAGAATTAAATTTCCTTCTGCAGTAGTCTGATCGGACCAGTCTCATCCAACTGAGGTGTTTACATGAAGCATTTTTATTCTGATATACAGTAAGTGGTCCATGTGAACACAGCCATAGAGAGAAAGGGATTCTTTTTATGCATGCAAGCTACAAACGGCTAAATGACCAGTTTTGGTTGTGTTTACATCCACTGTGGGCCAAGCTCTTAGATCTGATTTGTACCTGCTAAAACATCCCAAAGTTTATCTGAACTGTTTAGTTGCCCAGCCCTGAGAGTGAGCGTGAAGAGACACAGCCACAGATACCACAGAGTCCAGGAGGATGTTTATTATGTAAGCAGCTGAAATGTTAAAAAAAAGACAGACATCTGAGAACTGTCTGTAAAATGAAAATAGTCTATACAGTAAAGACTTTCAGCAAGATTTACACCTCTGACAGTCAGGGAGGGGAGAGTAGAGTTCAACAAGTGTGTGTGTGTGTGTGTGTGTGTGTGTGTGTGTGTGTGTGTGTGTGTGTGTGTGTGTGTGTGTGTGTGTGTGTGTGTGTAAGGGGGGGGGGGGGTGCTTCAGGGATGGGAAATACAAAGATACACACTGACACAGCGACATAGATACATGCACACACTCCCCAATCAACACCTTCAAGCGCTGTCTCACACACGGTTGTTGGCAGAAAGTGTGACAAACACGTGCATACACACACACACACCAATACACACACACACACACACTTATTGATTCTTCTTTGGTGTCTTTCACTCGACAGACAGTTATGTGACAATTCTGAGAAAGGCTTTGTACATGAGTATATTTAGATTTCTATATGTGTGTTTGTGTGTGAGTGTGTTTGTGTGTCTGTGTGTGTGGGCGTGTGTGTGTCTACTTGTGCGTCATCTCTCCCACAGGCAGTCTGTGTTCTTGAACCCCTTCTGTCATCCAGACACTAGTCAATGTAAATGAGTGTTTGTATGTGTATGAGTGTGTGTGTGTGTGTGTGTATGTGTGTGTGTGTGTGTATGTGTGTGTGTGTGTCTAAGAGCATGCATGTGTAGACATGGAAAGGGAGTGTGTGTGTGTGCATGTGTGTCTAGCAGCAAGTGTAATCTTGTATTTTTGGAAATGTAATTTAGTTAGCCCATCCGTGCTGTTATGGCTTAATAGCTTTTTTCTTCAGTGCATGCACACACACACACACACACACACACACACACACACACACACACACACACACACACACACACACACACACACACACACACACACACACACACACACACACACAGGGACCCTGCAGACTGGTGCAGACTGGTTGCTGACTTTATTCCTCATGGCATGCAATAAGCAGCATGCTAGTTCCCAATCACTCTCATTGCCTTCTGACTCACCCTCTGCACCACTCTCCCCTTTCATCCCTCCCCCTCCTGATCCAATCATCCCTCCCTCCTTTCCTCCTTTCCTCCTCTCTCTTCTTCTTCTTCTTCTGCTGCTGTTTTTTTTCTGCTAATCACATCCAACCTCTGACTTTACTTTCATCTTCTCCTCTCCCTCTTTGCCATCCTCCACTCCTCCTTTCAACACCTGTGTCTGTCTTTATTTCTCTCTCTGCACCCCCGCCTCTCTCATTGCCCCTCTCTTCCTCTCCTCAGCAGGAGACTGAATGCCCACATACCTGTTGAGACTAATTTAGGTTGCCTTGGATACAAAGTGCATCTACTTCCTTGGCCTTGCATTATGAAACTGTGCATGATTGTGTGTGAGTGAGTGTGTGTACATGGCTTTTGGGTTTTGACAACACAGGTTCACCTTATTTTTCTTTCATACTACAACTACTAAAATCTGATATCTTCGATATATGTATGTAGTGTATAAATGTGTGTTCATAGAAAATGAAAAACACATTCTGTTACAGGGACAGGAGGAATATGTTTGATATGTTCTCTTGTTGAATGATCCTTGCTGTGTCTTAAGAACTCATGACAGGCAGATTAAGTAGCTGTCTAAAGGCCTTAAAGGTGATATACCCAATATGAAATACACAGTACACAGTACAGAGTGACACAAAACCTTAAACCCCTTTAGTTCAGCCTCTGGAGCGTCTTCCTGCTGCTGCCATGATGGAAAGTAATGACACCACTGTGATTTTAAACAGCATATTTGACTTTAAAAAGCTCCCAGACATCTTGGTTGACGGCTCTAAAGCGATATGCACTCTACTTCGTATCGAACAGAATTAAAATATTACTAACGTACTTCCAGTTTGAGCTACCACCTACAAGCTAAGCATACAGGTGCAGCTAATCAGACTAATGTCAGCGTGCAACCAGATCACGAAGCCTGAAGAGCACTGTTAGGGATCGTTAGTTGCTGTTGATGAAACTTCTTGAAGACACAGAGAAGGCAACCAAACTGGAACTCGTGAAAAGTAGTGATGGGAATTCCGGCTCTTTTTAGAGAGCCGGTTCTTTTGGCTCGGCTCACTACAAAGAGCCGGCTCTTTCGGCTCCCAAGTGGCTCCTCAGATTTTTTCTTGTTTGAATGAATGTATTACCTAAAATAATGTAAAATTATATGTAAAATGAATTACTAATGTAAAAACATACATTATATGAAATGTGCATCATTTAAAAGGCTTTATTTATATTCTCAACATGGAGCAGAGTTCTACAGAAATTAAATTATAAAGTACAAAAACAAGACTCATCTCAATTAGACAAAAAGGTCCAATCTCTGATTGTATGTATATTATTTATAAACTCCCGTCGTTCACTTCAAAGAGCCGGCTCTTAGAGCCGGATCGTTCGCGACCGACACATCACTAGTGAAAAGTGCATTAATTTAACCAGGGATCACTGGACGTCAGGTGTGATTAAACTTATCTCAAAATAACTGCACGCCATATTGACACTAATTTGACATTTTGAACATGCATATAATATTTAAATGATATGATATATATAAAACTGTTTCACATAATAAGCTTTTTGAATCGGTCTCCTCCCTCTAAGTCATGGTTTCAGAGCACACTGATGTAGCAGTGCAGCATTTATTTGATTTAGAAATCTAACAGTCAAGCTCATAAAGTACATTTCATTGCATTTATTTGTTCTTAAACCAAGAAACTGGTAACAACGTCTTTACATCTTTAATATGGACTTATAACTGTTTAGAACTGCAAATTAATGGAATTCTAAACATGTAAGAGTGCAATCAATCAGAATTAACTATTGAAGTCCTGCTACTGATTGCAATTTAAAAAACGTATATATCTCTGCGCCTATTTACATGTAATTAATGCAAAGAATAGACCTTCCCGATGGAGGGACTTTAAATATAGAAAAAGGGGGCTCAGAAGAGATACTGATCCCCTGAACATTAAAGATGGGATGGATAAACTACAGTACATCAATCAACGCAACATTTGAGTTTCACTCGAGCGTGATAATGCAAAATCTGTGGGCAGGAGGAGCACAGGTTAAACACACACACATGCAGACACACACCCAGGGTAGATCCTCTACTGTCCCTCCCTCATATAAAACCAAAATTATTCAAACGAGCCCTCATTTGTTATGCAAGGTGACAGCCTGATGCGGGTGTAAAGGGTAAAAGAGTCTACCATTAATGCCTGGATTTTGCACAGTCATGCCAATGAGGCCTATCCTCATTTTGTGTGTATGTGCCCCCACATTCATTATGTAGCTTCATGCATAAGGAGGAGATTCAATTAGAAATGCCTGACTGTGTTTGAAACCGGCGTCTTAATTAGATTAGAGTTAATACAGGAAGGAAAATCTGACCATTCAGCTCTTCTGCTGTTTAAACAGAGAACGATAGAGGGAGGGATAAAATACAGTGTGAATAAACTTAATGGAGACTGGATGTAAAGAGAACAAAGAGATCTGTTAGAGGTTTTTATAAAGAGTCAAAGACCTACGGACGTTTGCTGTGGTCGACAATGAAGGATTCAGAAGGTTAGCAAGTATTATCCTATCATGAGATATTCATGATATTCCTTCATTAAGACATAATTATTTTATAAAATAGAAGCTATCAAAAAACAACAACAAAAGACAGATTTAAAGAAATAAAGGCAAGACTTTTTTATAACTTCAAGTATAGGCGATACATCTGAGCCGTGCAAATTCACTGCACAAGTTCCTAATCACAAACTTCTAGGTGTCTCAGCAGATGTGTGTCTAACATGAGTCTGGTCCTACTGGAGGTTTCTGCCTGTTAAAGGAAGTTTGTCCTTGCCACTGTAACTTGCTAAATGCTGCAAAGTGCTCTGCTCATGGTGGATTAAGATGAGATCAGACTGAGTCCTGTCTGTAAGATGGGACTGGATCTGATCCTGTCTTGATGTTGGGTCTTTGTTAATAATAGAACATGTTATTTGTTTGGAAAGAGTCTGAGGATAACGTTTGTTGATATTTGGTGCTACATAAATAAAGATTTATTAATCTTTAAGCATCAGTGAAAGGTTATTGAAATGTTGACGATCTACCTTGCAGATCCGTGAAAATTCTACATTTTAAAGATAGTTTGAAGAACAGGAAAGTTGAGCAAAGTTGTCAGACGCATGAACACCACAGTGAAACAACTGATCCCTATGAATCCAGTGACTTCAACTTCATTTAAAAATGAGCTGCAGTTGCAGATAAAGAGAAGAGGCGGCACAGGGGAGAATAAAGTTAAGTGCAAGAAAAGAAGAGCAAAAACTAACAAGACAAATTGGCCCCCACAGACAATGAAGAAACATTGTAGGAGTAATAAAACCAACAATGCATCTGTAAATGGTTCCTCTGGTACTCAATACGGCCATTTCCATTCCCTCAGCTCACCATAACTGGAGCATCTCCTTCTTGTTCTCCTCCCCATTTATCCATTCCTTAATCCATCCATCTCTCCCTCCTCCGCTCCTTCCTCCATGTTGATGTGTTCTCTATGCTAATCAGATGTAAAAGGAGGTGATGTTTATGTAAATGTGCTGTAACGTCTTCGGTCCCAGGCGAGCGGGCAAAGCGTCTCGTCCCGCACTCAATCAACGCGTGCGCTCATGGAGGAGCGGCGTTAGCGACATGCGTCTTAAGGCGGCGGTACAATGTCTGCTTAATGAGCTGTAATGCTGCGCACACACACATTACACACAGAAAAACACAAACAGGCGAGCACAATCACCAAAGTTAAGAAGCAAAACAGCCGCATCATGTCTCTGTAGTCACTTCCAGAGAGTGATGTTTGAAGTTTCTTCAGTGAGGGACACTACAAACCCACACACACTCAACTCAGGAAGTTGTGATAGCTTTAAAGCAGTAAAGAAGGAATGTGTTACCATAAAATGAAGATGATCTGTCAGAAATATTGCCAAGATGACATCTCCCTTAGCCAAATTAAAATAGTAAAATAAAGGAAGTTAAGAAGAAGAAGAAGTTAAGAAGTGTTTTTTTCATAAGTTTCAAAGTACAGAGTAAATTTTACTAAGTTTGGCTCTCCTTCCTGACATTGTTTTTTGAGGAACCCACCACCGTTTTCAATTATTTAGTTTTAATTGTATTTCTTATCCCTAAAAATTATTATTACCTAACTTCATTTATTTATTTATTTATCCATTTATCCATTTATTTATTAATTCATTTATAGAGAGGATCTGTCATAAATAATGCCAAGATAACATCCTTCTAATAAAAAAAATAAAATAAACAAGTTAAGTTGTTTTTTTTCTTAAGTTTCAAAACAGAGAGTACATTTTATAAAATTTATAAACTTCTGTTTTATTTAGTTGGAATTTTTATTTTTTCTATCTTTTCAAAAAATCAGAACCAGCTTTATTGGCCAGGTATGCTTGAACACACAAGGTATTTGACTTTGGTAAACTGTGCTCACTTTGTACAAGGCATAAGAACAGACAAAGACATACAAATAAAAATAAAAAAGTAATAACAATAACATCAGCTATAAATACAAAAGAACAACAAATAGGCATGACTAATATGTACAGGCTAAAATAATATGATAAAGTGCAGAGGTGAGTTGCAGAGGTAGTTTTTACATTATAAAAATAGAGTTAAATAATACAAAAAATAGAAATATGGAATTCTGCTTGTAGAATTGTTGCATTGTATATTTACATGTATATTTACAGAGTATTTATCTGACAGGTATGACACTGTTATGGTTTATTGTTCATCAGAGTGACAGCCTGGGGGAAGAAACTGTTCTTATGGCGGGTTGTTTTGGCGCACACTGTGATCTGTAGCGCCTGCCGGAGGGGAGGAGTTTGAAGAATTTGTGTCCGGGGTGTGAGGGGTCAGCGGTGATGCTACCTGCCCGTTTCCCGTCTGTACCTCATTAATGTCTGCTGTGATCAGCTGTGGTTGTTTGGTTGAGGTGTCTGTTCTAAGCTTTGTAACATGAACTTTAGCAGTTAGCTTATTAGTGTTAATGATTTACCTGTAGCTGTTTTCCTTACTCCCTGGAAGCTGGTAGCTTAATTCGATAAAAATGTATACTAGTTAAAAATAAGCCTTTTTTCCGCCTATACCCGTTTTGATCACAACTTAATATACAGTATGACTGTTGGCTTTGTTTAAATGTTTGCACTGTAAAAGTTCTTGTGGCTTAATTAAAATGCTACTACGACTAGGAGTGAGGAAAAAGAAATTTCCCTGCAATCAACATAAAAATCTTCACGAGAAAAAGTTTTGATGTTGATTTGCAAAACATGCCCGACTAAAATCTGATCCCTGGGATGTTCTGTTAGTTATTCTCTCGTCTCAGTTAGTCTAATTATTCATGCATGCAAGGTGCAACGCTGCTTTGTACTCCGGCATCTTAAACTTTGTCTGCAAATGAAGCTGAAATTATGAAAATAGTTTGTGCTTGTACATTTTCTGCGTCAGGTTTGACTTGTTGAGAAAAAGTTTGCATGGCCAAAACTTCAAGAAATACATGGAGTAGTCCTGTATTTTTACGATATTAAGATCATATCGTACAGGCATATTTTCAGGGGCATCAGAAATAAGCCTGACAAAGTGTGTTATAAGACACACTGTAAACTCTGCTAACTTACAGAGACAATAAATCTGTCGTATTGATCCAGTAAAATATTAATTTTACAACCTCACACACGGAGGCACAATTGCTACAATATGACATTACTCTTCAGATGGTAAATCAATGATTACTTTACATACAGAATGCCTCGTCCCTCCCCTCAGTGTCAGAAACATCCTCCTGGTTTTCAGGTCTGATCACCGGGTTAACCACGAGTGTTGAATGGACTCCTCCTCAGCTCTTTAACTGTCTGAACATCTCTCACTGTAACTCAACTTTTAAACTCTGAATCCGAGCGCTGAACTTTTTCCAGCATTTTTAAAGCTCAGATCAATACTGCTTCTCATCTTCAACCCACACACACGGAGATCGATACTACGGTCCTAACATCTACTCTAATGAATGTATACGGGTCTCAGGGAGATCGCATTGATTTTGAGGATTCCTATGACTGATATTTTCATCCAAGGTTCAATATCGAGAAATAAGACATCTTTTAAACCCACAGCACCACACACACAACCTCCTAGATTCCCCTCAAAATATGTTAGACAGATATGAATACCATGATATAGTATAGTAGGGTTAATCCTATCATTTCAAACCCTTGAAGGAAAGTCTAAAGCCAAGTTGATGTAAAATATACCCTAACTAAATTCTGGGAATTTTCAAAGTTGGAAACTTTCCAGGGGAATGTATTGGAATAAACAGGAATAAATCAGGAATTTACCAAATTGAAGGTTGGCTCTTAATATGGAACTTAAATATAGTTGGGGAAAATATATTTCAGACCACCTGGTGGACGGGACTTAATTGATCTGAGGCCCTTGCACCTATAGCCTCCATCACACTCCAGATCCCACCATCAGCCGCCTCAGAGAGCAACTGGTCCTTGTTCGGTAACACTCACACAAAGGTGCACAACAGGCTCACAAATGTGAGAGTGGAAAAAATGGGTTGGTATTCGGGCTAACGTGAGGCTCTTTGAGCCTGACACAGAGCCATCCTCAACTAGGCTGGACACTGACACTGAAGAGGAAGAGCCCATTGCCTGAAAGGGTTTGTGGGCAAAAATGCAGAGGCGAGGCTTGAGAAGCTTGAGGGAAGGGCTCTTTTCGTTTCACATTTTGAATTGGACTTTGTCAGGATTGCATTTTTGTTAATTTTTGAATGGGTTGGGTCGGGGGGGGATGAGTAATATTTAACTCAACATTCATGTTTTTGTTCCTCAATGACAGAATTGATTGTTCAATACAATATTTAACACTTGATAAAGTTCTACTTACAAATAAATCTGTTGTAATTAAATTATTTTGGATGGATGTCTGCTTATAATTTGGTCGAGGCAGATGTCTGTCTAACATGAGTCTGGTTCTGCTCGAGGTTTCTGCCTGTTAAAAGGAAGTATTTCCTCACAGCTGTAACTAGCTAAATACTGCGATGTGCAATGCTCATGATGGATTAAGTTGGGGTAAACTGAGTCTTATCCTGTCTTGGTGTTGGGTCTCTGTTCATAATTTGACATAGAGTGGTCTAGACCTCCTATGTTTGTAAAAGCGTCTTGAGATAATGTTTGTTGTGATTTGGCGCTATACAAATAAAGATTGATTGATTGATTGATTGATTGATTGATTATAACAAAACAAATGTTTATTCTTGGATATGATACCTTTCTATTAAATTACCCTCAATTCCAAGTTAATTCCCATAAATTCCCATGGAAAGTTTCCAATTAGGAATATTTCTAAGATCCCCATGGAAATTTACCAGAAACTTTCAGTCCTTTGCAACCCTAGTCAAAGGTATCCACTTCCTGTTGAGTTTAATCCAAGATTAAGACGGACACTTTGGCCAAGGGAACACAAAATACATCCAAACATGAAACTGAAGATGACATAAAACTTCATCAACAGAATGCAGGGTGACTTTGTGCTCCTCGGGTTTCAGTGATTTGTTGAAAGGTGTTTCTGTCTTTCCTTGTTGAGTGTGTTTCAGAGTGTGTGCCTCTTTAGCCCGCTCTCACACACACACACACACACACACACACACACACACACACACACACACACACACACACACACACACACACACACACACACACACACACACACACACACACACACACACACACACACACACACACACACACACACACACAGGGGAGGGGTAAGTCGTTTCATTTCCTGGATGAAAGCCTTGTGAACCAAAAGCCGAGGGACCTGCTGCTGCCACCGCTCTGCCTCTCTCTGTTTCTATCTCTCATCTTCTCTCTCTCCTTCTCAATAGATTGTATCCGGACCTCTGCCACCGACTCCTCCTCCTCCTTTTCTTTCTCTTTCTTTTTATTCCTTCCCCTCCCTCCGTTCCCTCTTCCCTCTTTTAGATTTTACTCCCTCTGCCCACTCTCTTTCCTCTGCTCTGCCTCCTTCTCCTTTAAATCATCTTTCCATTTACGCTCTGCATCCTTTCATTTCTCTTTCTCCCTCTCTCTTTATCCCCCCCCCACCCTCACGCCTCTTCCCCCCCATCTCCGCTGGTGCCGAGTCAGCACTTCCGTTCTGCAGCACTCTGCAGACACACAAGTGCACAGATTAACACTTTTACATCCTGGCACAACCAATTTCAGAGCATTCCCATCACACACGCGGGACTATTCTTTGGACGGACTGAAACGCCAAACACACACGCGTACAGTGTGCACACACATGTACCATACATGTAAGGTCACTCAGTGTGTGTGTGTGTGTGTGTGTGTGTGTGTGTGTGTGTGTGTGTGTGTGTGTGTGTGTGTGTGTGTGTGTGTGTGTGTGTGTGTGAGTGTGTGCATTCAAACGTATTAAAGTGAGTAAGGAAAGGTACACACCATAAATCTTGCATGGGCAGAACAACAAGTATTAACAGTTGCAGGTGATTAGAATACAGAAAAACACACAGCAAAAAGTTCATGAGAAAATCTGGTGTGTGTGTGTGTGTGTGTGTGTGTGTGTGTGTGTGTGTGTGTGTGTGTGTGTGTGTGTGTGTGTGTGTGTGTGTGTAGCCATGACCACATTTGTCTGTCCTGGAGCAGCAGAGAGGCAGCAGACATTGATCACTCTGCTTGTCTGCAGCTTGCACCGTCTAATCAGAACCATTCATCTCTCCCTATCTCACACACACGCGTGAGCACACACACGCACACGCATGCACACACACGCATTCACACAAACACACAGCTCTGAACTAAGATGTTCAGAGCTCTTTATTACTTTCCATTAGGGCTCGGGGCGAGCAGTAATAAGGCCGGGCTGGGAGAGTTAGTCTTCTCTGGCAGCGAAATGGGAATAATATGCACACAGAGATATTTTTCATGTTGCCTGTTGATTAATATGAAGCCACAAGGTGAAAGTGTGTGCATGTGTGTGGGCGTGTGTGTGTGTTTGCAGGCGCAGGCGCCACTTTAAAAACTGCAGGATCATCAGACTTCAGCGTGGGCTTTCTGTTCAGCTTTCTTGTCCTGATACACACACGCACGATGCACACACACTCTCACGGTTTGAATCTGCAGAAATGAACCGTGTAATTTTTAATTGACGGCAGGATTAATACTTTGCAAAAATGGAGGGGCAGGGGACCTCTATCACACTTACTGACCACTTATTAAAGATTAATGATGGGATATTAATGCAGCAGCGTGAGCTGAGAGTCAGGGTGTGAGTGTAGCCGGCAGTTAAAGGGAGCGGGACGGACGGGGACGTTTGTCTTGTTTGCTTGTTTACCAGAGATAAAGTCCTTGGCTGGGCCTTCCAGAACATACGGGTACCCTGACCCTGGAGGACAAATAGACCACAGAACAGAGTTAAACACAAGCACTGTCTGTGTACGTTTGTGTTGTTTTTTTCAGCACAGTATCCATCCTTCATTGGACACAAGTTTCCTCTCCTTCAGTGCACAAAAAAAGAAAGACATACATCTCTCTTTAACATCGTTAGTTTGTGATTGATGCCAGCGCTCTGCAAACTCAGCTGCACCGCAAACAGACGAGCAGTGCGGTGGAGAGGGACGAGCGGGCGATACAGGAGAATGCAAACCCTCCAGCAGAGAAGGATAAGTGTTGGGAGGAGGAGGAGTGGTGATATGAGATGAAGAGGAAAGGGAGGCGGGTGAGGAGGAGGAGGAGGAGAGGGGGGAGGCTGGAGATAAGGAGGGAGAAAATAAGACAGAAAGAAGCAGAAGAGGAAATAAAAAGACAAGCGGCTTAATAATAACTTTTGGGTAATGAATGATTTAAGACTCATGTAGTCGATGGAGTGATCACACAAAGTACAGAATACATAAATAGTGTATGAGTGGAGGATTGCTGCAGTGAGGTAATGATTGTTATTTAAATGTACTGTCTGCTAAGTAGCCCTCGTGCACACTGATTTGTCAAATCAAAGATGAGGAACAGAAACTTAGAGCAGGAACTTTTGGGCCTGGAATGAAAGCGGGGTAGATGGAGTCTCCTGATAGCCTGTCCAAGACCAAACATTCAGGCAAGACGATGGCAAACCAAGATGGTCCAGATTTTTAATTGACATGTTTACAACCCAGTAACTCCAGTCAAGAGTCAAGAGTTAAGAGTTATGCATATATGTGCATAATTAGATTAGGGGTGTGGGCATTGAAGCTGTTTGTCTGGAGGCTAAAGGTCCACCTCAGCTTCCCTCATTCCTGCAGTAAGATTGATTTAAAGTCATGTTGAAACCACAGACTATATAAATAATGGACGTAGTATCTGTGACGTCACCCATCTGTTTTTGAAGCGTTGTTTTGAAGCCAATCGTCGTCGGCAGCCATATTGGAAATGTTGAACTCAATATAACTTCTATCGAGCGAGTGTGAGGTAAAGAGGCGAGCTTTGATCCTCCTCGCCAACAGCTCCAGTGTTCCCGCCTGTCAATCAAGTCAGCTGTGCCTCTTGTAATGGAAAACTTGTAATCTTAATATCTTCAAAATTGCAGCGTTATGAATAAATTCACCCCCCGTACAGTGTGTGCCCATCAAGAAATGAACTCTCCAGACTACACTCGTTTTTTGTACCAGGCTGTAAACATGTTTATTTCTGCTGAAAAGATCGGCTTTTTTGAATTGGTGTGTATGTGGTTTCCGGTACTTCCGAAGCCAGCCTCAAGTGGACTCTTGATGAACTGCAGTTTTTAACACTTTCGCATTGGCTTCAATTCTTGCGGCTGGAGGTTGCCGCTTGGTTGAGACCTACAGGTGGACCACCATCGCTCCACTTCATAACACTTCTGCAGAGACTAATGGATGATGTTGCGAAGACTATATATCCATGTTTATACACTCCACTGCCTGCTATCAAATATAACTGTTAGCAAGCAATGACCCAATGCTAATATTGCCTTTAAACGTGTTAGATATAAGCTCTCTAGTATTTATTTTATCAGTATTTATTCAAGTTTTATTGAGAGTCTCTTAACTTATTCTCGTATATGCTGGTTTGGTGACAAGAATTGTCTGAATGGCATCATCAGATTGTGCTCTGAAATCACTGGAGTCCAGCTTAAGGAACTCTGCTCCCTTTGGACAATGCGGGTGATCCAGAAAGCAAACCGATTTCAACCCAACCTGACCACGAGCAGCTCTAGTAAAGTCTTTATGAATATCATTGTGTAAATATGCCTAAACTTCATGTTGAAGACCCTTTTGAAGAGTTGTATTTAAGACATGTCAGCTGGACAGAGTTTAAGATCAACTGGCTTAAAGTGCAGGGACACCTTTTGTTTACTTCTGTGTGAAAAACTCATTTATCTCCTTTTTTGCGAACCTTTGTAAAGACAGGGATTGTTTGCTGCTGTCGTGCCGTGCCATCAGACAAACAAAGCAGCTTTAACTTCAGGGTGCACAGCTTTGTAAAAGCTGGAAAGTTACCGACTTGTTTGCTGAAACATTACAGGTATCAAACACTTTATTTCAGGCTAGAAATGTTTGTTTGATTGCAAAGCAGCTCGTACCTCCCATGGAACAACCTAAAAAAAAAACAAACACAGGATCTGATCCAAACTCAGAGAACAGTGGTTTCATGCTGACATCGTTTAACAGCCTGCCAGCGCCGCACTGAAGAGAGATTTCATCAGTTGAAGGAATCACATCCATCATATAAGGTGACAAACACAACCGGATGAAATCTGCTGAAGGCAGATTGATACATCAGCATACAGAGGATCAAAACATGCAGAGTGAAATCTGTTTTTAAAAGCTTGTTTCTTCGTTTGTTTACGCTTCAAAAAACATTTTTTATCTCAAAGATGATGAAAAGTTTTCATCCAAGTCTGGATCCAAACCTGCAAAGTACAGACAAATGTGTGCTGTGAATCAGCTCTGAGCTCACCGCTGATTAAAGAGTAATATCTCAAAACACGGGGCTCAGATGGATTGAGAGAGGGACACACACACACACAAACACACAAAAAAACACACTCCTCAAATTCAGATTATACCCAGTGGAGAAGAGGGGGTGGAGGAGGAGGAGGAGGTGATGGATTACAGGCAGAGGGGGAAGTGAAGAGAGCCGAGTGCCGAAAGAGGATGGGGAGGAAACAGAGGAGAAAAGAAGTAACTGGAGGAAAGGAAAGGAGGAGTAAGAGATAAAAGTGAAGAGAGAGGGAGACGTGACTGGTGGCAGAGGAGAAAGTGTCTTAATGGAGAAACAACAGAACTGATAGAGGATCCAAAGCCTGCAGGAATTGGAGAAAGAGAAAATTGAGGTAGAGGAAGGAGGACATACATGAACAGAAAGAAGGGAAAAGGAGGAAAACAAGCACTAAAATCCTGCTAACAAGACAGTGTGAGGCCGGGTTCAGGACTCTGCTGGTGTTTAATAACCATCGATTTTACAGTGAGAGTAGCCACATGTTGATACCACAACCCAAACACATAAAAATTAATGACAGCAGGAATAAAAATTTGGCCTGCACAGTTACAACGGCAGTAAAGCCCGTCAACAAATCAAACACACCTCCTTGATTTGTATGTCTACACTCCAGAAGTGTAGCAGCTCACATTCACCTCAAAGTGATGTTAACTGAGGAATAAACCAATGCTTAGAGTTTCAATCTACAGAGGACAATCAGGGCCAGGAGCCAAACGTAAAGGAGGAAGAAGAGTTCGCTGATCATTCTTTCGTCTGGCTGCATCATGGGCGAATAAATATACTTGACTTTGTACTACACGTGTTATTGGAGGGGCTCTCTGGAGAGCACACCATAAAGCTCAGGCTGTACAAAACTACCACATGTGTGAGGTGTAAGTAACACACATGGAGACACTCGAGTCAGACAGGATGATAGCGAGTGTGTCAGCTTTCCTCCATTTTCTAATCCCCTATGATGTTCACTCTGTCACATCCACGTCGCCTCTGCGTAGTGTTAATTTTTTTACGGTGAGATCAGCCAACACGGCAAAACAATGCTGCTGACATGTGACATCCAACATGCCTTTGGGACCTCACAGTTAACAGTAAGTATATCTCCTGCACTGCCAACATTTTCTTTCACGTGTGACCATGAACACCAATGAGGTGACTTCTTCTGCCCAATAAAAAACCTCCTCTCTTGATCAGCAGGTAGGTGAACTAGCTTTCCAGCAATAAACTGATGTAACAAAGATGCAATAAGATAAAGATAAACATGTGAAACTGATGCCAGTACATGGCACTGATACATTGAACGCATCCCTGATCCCTACTGTCTGATATTTTTCTCTGCACTTGGTCCATTCTCTGTATTTCAATGTTTTAGGGAAACAAAAAAATCCCTTTCTTCCTGTTTGAATGTTTTATCCCAGGCACTTATTTATTCCACAGCTCAATACGTCCTCAACATTTCAACTTGATCCTCCCATTCATTGACTTCATTCTATCACACTGAACCAAAAGATGTGAACACAAAGCCAAGACCCTCAGACTAAACTCCAAACTACAGAGTCTGTTTATTATAAGAAGTTGATGCACAGGAGGAAGAACAGATGAGGCAGAGGAGACCAAGAACGACAGATGAAAGGCAGAATCTAGTAGACTAGTACACTTTCACAACACGATGAGACTAAATACATCTGGGGAGAGCAGACAATGAGACACAGGTGAGACACATTAGGGTTTTCACTGAGGTGGGAAACACAAGAGGGCAGGAAGTCAAGATATTGGAAACGACAGAGAGAGAGAGAGAGAGAGAGAGAGAGAGAGAGAGAGAGAGAGAGAGAGAGAGAGAGAGAGAGAGAGAGAGAGAGAAAGAGAGAGAGAGGGGGTGAGTACGAAGTACAACGAAGGAAACATGAGGGAGTGGAAAAGCTAAACTATCCTGGAGACGTGACAAATTCTTTACAATTTGACTTCATTATCTGAGGTACAAAACAACTTTTCCACAACTTTGTTCTTAAAATTTTAACTTCGTCCTCAATAAAAAAAATAAAGAAAAAGAAGATGCCTCCGTAATTCTTTATACCCGGAACAAATAAACAAGCTGAAAACTGTTCTTAATTTGCAAACATTTCATCAGTTAAAATATCGAATCATTCAGACATCTTTCATTTCTAATTTTTCTCTGAAGTCTAATCCTGATAATCTCTTGTCTCTGCAGACTGTCGAGTATAAAAGTGATTATCATCTTTGTTTATTACAAATTATCTTGACTCGTCTTAAAGCTGGGGTTGGTAGTCTCGGAAAACTAGCATGAATTTGAATGTAGCATTTCCTCAGGACTCCGTCTAACCCCTCCCCTCCTCCCTCGGAGCTCCTCCAAAACGACGCCCCCCCCCCCCCCCCCCGCTCACATGCGACCATATGATGGTGACTGATTCAAAACCGGTCCTCACCAAAACATTCTCATAGTGAAAGTTAAAAACACAAACAAACATGGCTGCTGTTAGTACTCACAACTGTCATGCTAGCATTATACAGTTGTACTGCTGACACGATATCAGGAAAAAAGTTATAACACATATATAATACTGTAACAGCTCTACTGTTTGTTAAATGTGTTCAGTGAAGATGTTCTTAATTCCTACAGTGTTGACGGTTAGTGAAGGCATCAGGAGACTGAGGTGTAGAGAGTGCGAGGTGGAGAGAGGAGAGGAGAGGAGAAGTTTTTCATTCATTCAAACATTGATTGTTGCTTTGTTGGTTGGCGTGATCACGGCCGACAGTGACCGGTTAGTAAAGATCAACGTGTTCACGAATCGGCTCGTCATCACTACAGCGTCTGGACGGACGCTACAGTACATCTACATTTTCTGTAGGATTTACTGAATGTCATTAATTCTTCTGCTTGTCAGAGCCCCCGTGGTGAGAGCTTTTTAGACTCTGATCCGGACTACAGTCCTGAGCAAAGCACCTCATCGGGTCAGAGGGGACAGGCCCGAGGTTGAGCGAGAGGAGCAGCCAGTATAGTCAGGGGAAGCAGCGGCAGGAGACGGGGACTCAGAGTGCACGCCGGGGAAATGTACGCGCAGGAGGCGGGCAGAACGGCAGGACGGGATTTGAATGGTTTAAAATTTTGGGACCAAAAAAAGGCTGATTGGTTGGTGTTTTCCCAGGTTTACTCCGGCTGTAGATGGCAGCTTTTCTTCGCTCTTTTCTAAGAACACATTATGTATTGATTGCCATCAGGACATAAAGATCATTTTAACCAGTACAACAAAAAGTGTATCTAAATCTGATTACCAACCCCAGCTTTAGGTCATCTGTACACTGTTGTAACTGTGACTGTTTATATATCAGCCATCCTGCTGTAGAGCTCTTTCTCTCTGCTTTAAAATCTTTTCCTGTAAGTATAAAAGTTTAGTTTAGTTTTGCAGACTTTCATATAAACTCTTCATTATTTTCTGAATTCTCCTGTTTGATTTTATGTCTGAAGAAATGTGGCTCCTCTCAACAACTTGGCTGAAACTCTGAATCCCCTCAGCCCTCGCTCGTTCCTCAACCTTAACTGTCCTGCATTTTTCAAAGTCTTCTAACAGGCGGGGAGAAACTGCACCTGGGTACAGCATTACTCTTTCAAACTGCCCCCAGCAGACGAGAAACTTGATGACTTTGGCAACTCTTAGAGAGTCTCTCAGTGACAGTATCACAGCTGCAAAAGTCATCTCGCTGCTTCTTTCCTAGCTGTGGAGAGAAGGAGAGTTTGTCCGGGGATCATGTGAGGCTGTCATCATGGAAAGTGAGTAACGTAGCTGGAAAAGGTTTCAATCAGAAAAGCTGATACACTGAGAGATACTCGACCTGTCCTTACCACCGTAAATCTCTTTACAGGGGCTTAGGATGCACGATTACACCGCTTTATGGGAGAGATATTCCAGTGGGACAACACTCAAAACTTCTGATGACTTTGAGCGTGAAAACTTCAAACCTACTGGTGTAAGAAATGCTGAATTTGTGATGTTTTCTTAAATGTAAAGTACTGATGCTCAGGCCGGATAGGCATGGCTCAAAAGAGGAAGACGCTGTTTACATCATGCCTGCTGAACTCAAGTGCTTTTAGTTGGAGGAGAACATCTTGAGAGAAAGAATAAGAGCTCTAACTTATTAAAACAAAGAAAAGTACATGGATAAATGATAGTATTAAAAAGAAAACAGGTGTGTCTCGGTGTTGATGATCGGTTACATCAACACAGCCTCACCTTCAGGTCAGCAGGGGCTCCAAAACTTTTCTGCCCGTGACCCCCAAAATATAGGTACCAAAGACTTGCAACCCCCCTGCCCCTTGAAGTGATTTAATGTGGCTTCATTTAGCTGGTCTGGAAAAAATTAGCCTACCTATATGAGCATGTGATTGTGTTTCCTGTGCTGTTATGAATTAACCTACTGCTACTGATGCTTTTGATAATTAACTGTTCACTAACTCTAAACTTATGCACTCAAAGCAGCTGTCATCAAACCACTTCTGAAAAAACCCTCCCTCGACCCGGAAGTCCTAGTTAACTACAGGCCCATCTCCAACCTCCCTTTCATTTCAAAGGTGCTGGAAAAGGTTATTGCAGCCCAGCTTCAGGATCATATGCACTTCCACAGCCTGTGTGAAACATTTCAATCAGGTTCCCGCTCTGCTCACAGCACCGAAACTGCTCTGGTCCGTGTCACCAATGATATCCTTATGGCAGCTGATGCTGGCTCTCCTTCCCTCCTCATCCTCCTTGACTTGACAGCTGCCTTCGACACCATTGACCACCACATTCTCCTCAAACGTCTCCGTGAAGACATTGGACTCTCAAACTCTGCCCTGGATTGGTTTACATCCTACCTCTCTGGGAGGACCCATTTTGTCAGCATTGGACCTGCAAAGTCCGCAACGCTTCCTCTCACCTGCGGTGTCCCTCAAGGGTCTGTACTTGGTCCATTGCTATTCACAATATACATGCTCCCCCTTGGTCATATCATCAGCCAGTATGAACTTTCATTCCCTTCTTATGCCGACGACACCAAGCTGTACATCAAAACCAACTCAACTGCTTCATCCCCTCTGTCAACACTCACCACCTGCCTGGAGGAGATAAAGGTGTGGATGAGCCAAAATTTCCTTCAATTAAACTGCTCCAAATCCGAAGCCATACTTATTGGCACCCCCCACCAGGTCCAATCATCCCCCATAACCACCATCACCTTTTCTGGACTATCTATCCCCATTTCATCTGCTGTCACCAACCTCGGTGTGAGACTGGACCCTCACCTAACATTCGACAACCACATCAAACACCTGTCCAAATCCTGCTTTTTTCACTTAAGGAACATTGCCAAACTCCGCCCCTCCCTCACTGTATCTGATGCGGAAAAGCTCGTCAACGCCTTCATCTCCTCCAGGCTCGATTACTGCAATGCCCTCCTCATCGGGACCCCCATCAAAAATCTCCACAAACTCCAACTAATTCAGAACACCGCAGCCAGGATCCTACTCAGAGTCAGAAAACACAAACACATCACCCCAGTACTCCGCACACTTCACTGGCTTCCTGTCACTGCAAGAATCAACTACAAAATCGCACTCATCACCCATCAATGTATCTATGGAAACGCCCCACTCTACCTCAAAGAACTCCTCACCCAGCAAACCCCAACCCGGAACTCACGCACTCCACATCAGAACCTCCTCCACCCTCCCAGAACCAAGCTCCGGACCATGGGAGATCGGGCCTTTTGTGCTGCTGCACCACGTCTGTGGAATTCCCTGCCCAGCCACCTCAGAACCCCACAGACTGTGGATGCTTTTGAAAAATACTTAAAGACCTTCCTCTTTAAAGAGGCTTTAAACTTATTTTAAGTATTGCTTTTAAGAGTTTGTTTTTACTGTGTGCCTGTAGCACTTAGAGATTTCTGGAAATGAAAAGTGCATTATAAATAAAATGTATTATTATTATTATTATTATTATTATTATTATTATTATTATTATTATTATTATGCGTCATCCGGCAACACAGAAAGGCAGAAACTCATTACATTTTCTATTTTCAAGGTTTTATTTCAGATTTAGCTGCTATTTTTGTCTATATTTTTTTACTAATATGGGTAAAATGTACTATTTTTAGATAACTTAAAAAGAAAAACAATCTGAAAGACATCTCACGACCCACACTTTGGGAACCCCTGCCTTAAAGCACTCCTCATACTTTGCACCACCCATCACTGTCTCTTTTGGCAGCCGTCCGGCTCTTGCTGCACGTCAGGAAAACCACCAGAGCCCTGATTTAGACACCCGGCACCTTGGGACAGGTGTATGAATATTAAAAACCAACGTAATGCTCCGGCTATTGTTGTACCGGGTGCCATTTTGGCTCAACCCGCTCCCCGAGACGACGAACTGGATGTAAGCTAACACTGTGGAGAGAGAACACTCTCTCTGCTGACACTAAGGTTGGACCAACGCCACAACCTCTATAGTAAAAGCAATGGACTACAGAGGCCAAGATCACCCTATCCACACACACACACACACACACAAACACACACACACACACACAAACACACACACACACACACACACACACACACACACACACACACACGCACACACACACACACACACACACACACACACAATCTGCTCGAGTGGCACTGGATCAAATATTGATCAGGGGCCCAAGTCTCCTTGGTTACTTGATATATTAAAGTGAAAGTTCCCTTACTTTCCCTCTCCCTCTCTTTCTCTCTCTTTCACACACACACACACACACACACACACACACACACACACACACACACACACACACACACACACACACACACACACACACACACACACACTCCATCAAACACACAAGAAACAGTTTCAACAGTGAGTGTGTGTTTGTGAGTGTGTCTGTGTGTGTATCAGTTGTGTTACTTCCTGGACTTGGCTTGCAGCTGAATGTGAGTGACGTCTGAACACCCCCACAGTGCGTCAGCAGGGTGCCCAAAACACCAAACACAGACACACACACAGACACGCACACAGACACAGACACACACAGACACAGACACAGACACAGACACACACACACACACACACACACACACACACACACACACACACACACACACACACACACACACAAAGTCCTTAGGCCCACATATCTACATTTTAAAAGCATACATGTCTGAGTGCGGTCGTGTAAACAGCGTTCTCTCTCACTCTCCAGTCTGATGTTGCACATTCATGCTGATATGATAAATACAGTCCAGCTTCAATGAAGTGTGTCACAAACTGTAGTAATAAACGTCTGGATTGGACACAGGTAGAAAAAAAAGCTTTCACTCACATGAAACTGGGTGTTTTTTCTTGCATTGTGAGCACTGTATGTCAGCGGGTGCACTGGCACATTATGTGTGGGTAGATAAAGTTCAGCCTCTCCAACATGAATCATGTGTAAAAATAAATACTTACAGTGTTTGCTTTTCTGAGAGCTCCGAGCTGACAGACACAAAGCCTGACGTCCAGACTCTGAAACTTTCATTTCTATAAGATGTTTGGCCGAAGATTCATAAAAAACATAAATATATAAGATAAAGGAAAAAATAAGTAAATTTCCTCTTTGATTTAAAGCTGCTATGTGGTCCTTTGTGTCTGTATTAGTTATACCTCCATCACTCTTCTGTCATGTTCACAGAAGACATGAATTAAATTATTTGCACGGTTCATTTGCAAGTATTTGAACGCTAGGAGGATTTGTGTTAATTCTGTTAATTTGTTGTTTGGAGGGACTACATTTCCCATCAGGCCAGACCCCTCTAGTGACTTTTTCTGGTGTTAAACTGAGATTTTTGGAGACTGACGTGAAAGCATGTTTTGTTCTTACTCTTCTCAACAAGAAGTGGATGCTGCTGTGAGTCCCTCCTAGCTGCGTTCACCCTTCAGCATCCAGACTGCAAATGTATCACGCACGTACGAAGACACAGCTGGCTGATCCCGCCTACTGTCTCTTTTTGGTCCATTTAGATAGTTCATGTAGATTGTATACAATAAACATGTAGAAAATGTTCTGGTTGAAAAATTTAATGTTTTACTTTGATTTGTTGTAGGCTCCTAAAGGCTGATTTATACTTCTGTGTCTCCCCTACGCAGCAGGGCCTGACGCAGACATGAGCACCACATACTTGTGCGTCGGTGTGTCCGTGTCGCACAGCTATTCTCCGCTGAAACGCCTGAGGGCAGTGTGGTCTCTCTGATAGCCGGCCGCCTGCTTCCGGTCCCTCTACGATCTCTGTTTCCTTTTCCACAGAGATTCAGAGCGTGTTATGTTAATCTACAGCTGATACATGTTGCTGTTTATCATACAGACATGATTACATGAAGAATAGAGAGGAGGAGATGAAATACACGGCCGATGTGTGGCCGATGTCTGGGATCCCGGAAGTGTTGTAAATGCGGGAAAGACAAAGCCGCCGAGCGGACCAATCACAGAGCTTGCAGTCCGCGTCGGCCCTACGGGGAGTTACATTTTGGAGGAGGTGCACGTCAGCTACGTGCGTAGGCCTCGGCGTAGGTACGGGAGCTACGCGGACCCCCGGCGTAGGGTCCGCTGTTGATTCAACGCAGAAGTATAAATCAGCCTTAAGTGTAGTTATAAACATATTTAGGGTGTTTTTTAACCTCTTTTTGTCTCTCCCTCAATGTTACACGTCTCTCCAACATCGTCCATTCCAATTCCAATCATGCAAATTAAATACATACCTCATTTAGCGACTTTTGAAACAGACTTTTAAATGTGGGCGCTGGTTGACCTTGCAGTTTTATCTTGCACCTTTGTACACAAGCTACAGTCACTGCCTCGACTCCCAGCCATGACCCTCTGCTGCGTGTCATCCTCCCTCTTTACTCCTTAACTCTTCTGTCTCTCTTTTCTGCTGTCAAAAATATCTGTGCACATAAAAAAAAGCTGAATTTGTTTGTGACTGTCTAAGACAGACGAGAAGACATGGTTCTTTCCACCTTTTTTTCCTTAGTCCTGATCTCCATGCGATGACTTGATAGTCCCTTAATATCTGCAGTTTTTCATTGGGTCAATATTTCCTTGAGTCTTTTAATATTGTGCTTTATTTTTCTCTTTGTGTGATTTTAAGTATCTGTATGCTGTATTGGATGTGCTTGTATTTTGCATCTTTGTATTTGTGTTGCTTATAGGTGACACTTGTGTTTCCATCTTGAAACGTTCCCTCCAGATGAAACAACATCTTTTTATGATCATTTAAAATCTGAGTTTATGGAGGGATTAAATGTTCATAGATAGACTTGGTCCTGTAGGTTTTCATCCACATGGAAACAAAGACACAAAGCAAAATAATGCATGCGTCCCCAGACAGGTCACACAAGCAGCGACATGATGTGTCATTGATTAACGAGTATCAAAGTGAACGTGAGCGTGGCGGTGTGTGTTTCTGTGTGTGTCTGTTTATGCTGGCATGCTCGCACGTGTGTGTGTCCACGTGTGTCAAATGTATCCAATTCCCACACCTGGACCTGCCATCAGCCTGTCAGCTGCTTTTCTGCTCCGCCACTTCAATCCCGCCCTTACACCACCAACGGATGTGTGACAGGAGGAGAGAGGAGAGGAGGAGAGAGGAGAGGAGGAGAGAGGAGAGGAGAGGAGAGGAGAGGAGAGGAGAGGAGAGGAGAGGAGAGGAGAGGAGAGGAGAGGAGAGGAGAGGAGAGGAGAGGAGAGGAGAGGAGAGGAGAGGAGAGGAGAGGAGAGGAGGAAGGCAGAAAGCAGCGAGGAAACAAAAAGGAGGGAAAAGAAAAAGACGACGGCGACGACGAGAGGATGTGATCATCTGATGGTCGCTAGGTGCCTGCCGGTCACCATAGCAACATGTGGCGCCATGCTGAGCGCCTGCTGACATCACACCTGTTGAAGTGAAACATTGTGTGTGTGTGTGTGTGTGTGTGTGTGTGTGTGTGTGTGTGTGTGTGTGTGTGTGTGTGTACGTGTCTGTGTGTACGTGTCTGTGTGTACGTGCGTGTGTCTCATGGAACCAATTAAATGGCAAAGTGGTGCAGGTGGACCAAGAAGGAGCGGTAGCAGTGTGTGTTTCTTCACCTTGTGGACTCCGCTGCTTTGTGCTTTGTTACTGTGTGTGTGTGTGTGTGTGTGTGTGTGTATGTGTGTGTGTGTGTGTGTGTGTGTGTGTGTGTGTGTGTGTGTGTGTGTGTACGTGTGTGTGTGTTTGTGCGTGTGTCCCGGTGTCACTTCTGCGATGTTGGGAGCCCATGTGGGAGCCTGTGACATCAGTCGTGAGAATGACTGACAGCAGCCTGAAGCCACACACACACTCTCTCTATTGTGTCACAAGGCTACAGGTGACCCTCTTTGCTCCCCTTCTTCACTCATAGACAAAGACAGGAGGAGAGATATTTATCCTTTCTCCTTTAGACATAAAAAAGGTCCAAAGCTTTACGCTCAAACATATACGACTTTATTTTCTTCTGGACTCAAACACATAAATGAAACCATGATGTTTTACTTAATACATCCCTTTTCTGGGCTGGTTATTAGGTTAGTTAAGCACCTGAGCTCATGTTAGGACTATTAGGTACATGATTACTCGCTGTATTGTCAATTTAAAGCTCTTAACTTTCATTTCTATTTTGTTTCGGGGGACAATGAGTGTCTTTAACTCTAGTTTGAAGCCTTGTTGTTGTATTTATTCGTTGGATTCGAGCAGCACCCACTTCAGGCGCTCTTCAGTTACAGATTGCCTCACTGTTTTGTTTGTGTTTGTTGTTGTTGTCACCCAGTTCTACTTCTTTGTTAATTTATAACTTTTGCTCTACTTAAAAACAACCAGTATTTATGCTTCCGTTTCCCTCTCAAGCTGAGTGCTAACATACACTACCAGTCAAAAGTTTGAAAAAACCTTCTCATTCAAGGGTTTGTATTTATTTTAATTATTGTAAACACTGTAGATTAATACTGAAGACATCAAAACTATGAAAGAACATATATGGAATTATTTAATGAACAAAAAAGTGTTAAACAAAGCAGAATATGTTTTATATTTTAGATTCTGTAAAGTAGCCCCCTTTTTCCTTCATGACAGCTTTGCACACTCTTGGTATTCTCTCAGTCTGCTTCATGAAGTGGTCTCCTGGAATGGTTTTTAATGAACATGAGCCTTGTCAAGAGTTCATTTGTAGAATGACTTGCCTTCTTAATGTGTTTGAGACCATCAGTTGTGTTGTTCAGAGGTAGGGTTAGTACACAATGGATAGACCTATTTGACTGCTGTTGTAATCCAGATTATGGTAAAACCAGATTATTTCATAGTTTTGATGTCTTCAGGATTAATCTACAATGTTGAAAATAATTGAAATAAAATAAAAACATTGAATGAGAACAGCAAATTCATGCTAGTTTTCCATGACTACCAACCCTAGCTTTAATGTGAGCTAATGCATAATGAGCAGGTGAACAAGGGTCCCAACAGAGTGAGCAGGACCCCACCACAAAGCAGAAGTTCTGCTCACCTTGAAGAGATTCTCAGTTTCATAACCACCACCTGCCCATCCATCATCCCCTGCTCAAAATATATCTCTTCAACATGCACCAAGGTGGCTATTTTAAAACTGAAAACAGGGAACCACAAGTTAAAGCTGCTTCATGCTGAAAATCAATTTCTATCAAACACTCTCCTGGAGACAAAACAACGAGAGAGAGCCAGCAAGCTGAGCTGCTGCCAACGATGTTTGCTCAGATTTAGGTCCTGATTCCTTCTTCTGTTTATCGCTCACAAGGTTTGGACCTTCTTTAAGACTTGTTAAAGGGCCAATTATGGCAGATTCAGGGGACATTTTTCCCAGCTTTTCCCTCCCATAACTCTAAAAATCACACCTCATCTTAACAACAGATAAAGTTATAAACTGTCTGCAAACTGACTGGTTGTTGTTGTGTTTATTTCAACAGTAGGATCCACGCCGAGTCGACCGAATTAGAGAAAGGTGTCCCTCACTTTCAGCATGAAGCTGCCCAACCTAACAAGAACGTCTCAACTGTTGAACAAAACAAGGAACGGATTTTAATGCTGCTATGGCATCAGATCACTAAGTCACTGCTGTGGGTAAATAAAGCTTGACTGCCAATGAATTGGTGCATTGCTGAGCTACCCTCTACCCCTGCATTGTGAGTGTGTGTGTGACTGTGTGTGTGTGTCAGGGCAAGTTCGTCTTGTCAGCTGAATATTTTATGCCCGTTCTCATGGCTGAGCTCCTTCACTGCGCACAATTACACACACAAAGTAATGCAATCCTTACATCCGTAGCTTTTAACCCCAGCCTGCTGTGGGGACTCTATCTGGAAACATTCAAGTGTATCACTGACTATGAGCAACAGAACAAAATCACTCTGGGTCCACGTGATATTAAGTTGAACTCAAATTTCAAAAGAGATGTTGAACATGGTTGAATATTTAAATATCTGTGTTGCTGGATGAACTTGCAGGAGGCTGAGAAGACGTCCAGAATGACATAAGCACACACACATAACAACAGCAGAAGAGAGGACTCCAAGCTTCACGCTCCCTGAGATCTCTGTCTTATGTCACCTCACTCTCTCACCCTCAGCTTCCTTCTCTATGCTGCTGTACAGCTCAACGCTGCACCCTTGTGGCGATCTATCACAATAACATGCACTCCCAGCGGGCCGCTCTGGGTGGTTGAACAGCCAACAGTGAGTGAAAACACCGTCTGTTCGTTCTTGTGGCACTTGTTTTCCAGTTTATGGTCTCCAAATGGAAGCGCTGTGGGCCATCCGGCCTCTTGCTTTAAGATCCAGCTGCCTCCATGATGCCAGGATGCTTAACTGTCAGTATTTATGACCAGCTGTGCAAAACACATGGATATACAGACGCACTTCATCCCAGGATTCTTCCATAAAATACAGCAATATCACAATTATCAGGGAGACTGACGGAGGAGAAAGTCTACTGTGCTTCATGTTTTCAGAGCTTACTTTGCAGATGAAGGTTTTGCATTTAAAGAATATCAACAAAGGCTTTTTATTTTAGTGTTAAAGAGCAAACTATTTAAGATCTGCAACCTTTTTGGCCTCTCATTAAAAAAACGAGCTTTGGGAACCATTACAATGTTTCAGAAGTCTGTTACTCATTTCAGCTCAGCCAGTTTTTCTTGCTTTCTTATTTAAGGCAACTTATTCCACACTTTTTTAAAGCTCAAAGATGCATCATTTTAAAACCTTACAAGTACTTTTTACACTTCAAGTACATTTGAGTACTTCTGTCACCGCTAAAGACCAGTGACCAGACCCAGAAGGTCCCAGAGCCTCCCCATCTGACACGTCGTGATCCGAGCCCCCCTGAGGAGTGGACATATTTTTTACTGAACACTTTTGGCATCTCTTATTAAATGTATTTATTTTTAGGCGGTCCAGCTCTACAAATAGCCATGTCAAACGGTCAGTCACGCTGTTCACGTCTGTTCAAAGCACTTTGTTCTGCCCGGGTAAAAGAAGAATGCTGCGGATGAAAACACGAATCAAACGCTCTTTCAACATGGCCAATTACAGGAGGGGGGTCTTATAGGGAAAGCATTGCACTTCAAATACACAACAACAGCAACCTAAGTGTCCTGAGGCTGTCGTATACTCTGATTGCTTGCTTCAGATAAGCTGAACACTGTGTTATTATTGACTAATTACCACGTCTGTCTAATTATCCAATCACACAACAAGAGAACATGAAAGAGTCAGGTGACTCAACACAACCTCAGATGACTTCTGATCAGTTAAAGCAGATAAATCAAGTTCAACGAAGTGAAATGATTCCATCCTTTAAAGTTTTCAGAGCTGATCTCATCAAACCTTATCAAACACCTGCTCCTAGTAGTGTTTAACAATTTAAAGTACCATTATACGGGGTTGCCAGTTCAGCTAGTTTAGTAGAGTTGCTCCTTGTCGTATCAGTCCTGTTGTCTCTCGTTCCCTCCACATCTCGCTTAAGCTGTCCTTTCAAATAAAGTCAAGAAGTTCAAGAACTAACCTTTAAAATATAAATACAAGTAGTCCACTGAAGTAGCAGATTCTTCACAAAGTGGTATACTGACCACAAAGCTGAGTTCTCTCTTTCCCTAACCGGTCACAGTGATCACCGAGTGCACTGTGTCGCAGCCTAGGCCTCATCTGCTGCACGTCTCACTCTATGAACACAGCCCCAAAACACAGTCCTCATTACGTCCTCTGCGCTCATATTTTAGGATGCCATAACTGCTGATAAAGATGTAGTTTGCAATTCAAATCAAAGCTGACACAGCAAGTTTAGTCGGTCTACCACAGCCTGCAGATCATGGTGGTCAGCTACAACAGAAAGAGAGCGGCACTGAGGCTGGAGGAACGATGGGTTTTTAAGCTGAGCTGAGACACAAAGATCCTCTGCAAGAGCTTTATCTCACTCTGACAGGCAGGTTAAACAGTGTTCATTGCAATGCTTTTCCACTTAACACACTGAGGTGACAGTGATTCAAATCACTGATGCATCATTATTTTACCAGCCTGGAATTTTAAATCCAGGTATGAGGATCAGTTGATCAGTATGTGACCACTGCATCCTATACGGCCCTCTGGAAGAAGACACTGGTTTATTGAGACCACAGTCTGTATACAAATGGATGCAGTCTCAGTGATGGCACTAATTGGTTAACCACATTTATTACTAACATTTGGTCAAGCTATAAACAGACAAAGGGATGGAGCAGAAGGAAGCAATGCCTCTAATCATATAAATATGCATATCTATCATTACTGTCATTTCATCCCCATATAATGAATCAGTACATTTTACACCGGGTATCAGTACCATATTGGTTCAAATGTGAAAGGTGCCCATCCCTATTAATTCATAACAGCACAGAAAACACAGCCACATGCTCATATATACAGGGTCATTTTCTGCAGACCAGCTAAATGAAGCCACATTAAATCAGTTCGAGGGACAGAGGGGGTCGCGGGCTGAAAAGTTTGGGAACCCCTGGACACTCAAGGAATTGTAGTTTTCTGCACTTTGTATAAGCTTCATTATGAAATACTGCAGTTTGGCGCTTGATTATTACACACCTCTAAATTCTTAAACAGTTTCTATCCCAAAGAGCTGAACATGACTCTAAAAGATGGAGTCATAACTTACTTTGAGACTGTGCAACATATTTTCATTGAAGTAATAGTTTGGGGTTTTTTTTGGGGGGGGGGGGCATTTTTGCCTTTAATGGACAGGAAAGATGGAGAGAGGAAATATGTGGAGCAGGGAGAGGGGGAGGACTTGCATTTGATCAAGGCTTTTTTTTTTCCACTTGTATTGATACATATCGTCTATGTTATTATTGTTATGTACAGATGGATGCTGCGGATGGAGGAGCTCCTTCTTTTATTGAACTCTTGTGCAGATGGAAGCATCTGTGATTCTGCTCTTGACACATTGAATGGAGCGCAGTGATGTTTGTCCGTTGATGCTCTTTGTGTGAAACTTTTTTCATTGCTACTTGGTTTGAAATCTCTTAAAAGGAGGTTTTGTATCTCAGAGGGAATACTCCTGTTAAATAAAGGTGAAAATGTATATATAAATATATTCATATACACAATGTCCTTGAGTTACCTGCTGAGTTCAGACTAGAACCTGCACAGGTGTTCTTGGCTGCAAACTTTAAGTAGAAAACTTGCAAATAAAGCAGTGTTATAAAACCAGCTCAAGGTGCCAGACCTCCATAAAGTCTATTTTTTAAATAGTGAGTCAGAACAAGTCCCTGTGATTGTTTGATCTCAAGTTCCTCACAAAAATATCCACTCAGCTTTTCCTCAGCTTTGCAGAGGGCAAAGGTTCCCTGACTGATGATGCACGACCGCCGCTCTGCCTCATAAGGGGATGATAGATGTGGAGTTTAGCTGCAGGGGAAAAGCCAGTGAAGCTTTAAAAGTCACCAGTTAAAAGCTGGAAATTGAAAGAATAAATTCCTAAAAACGCACAGGTGTAATATTGGACTTCAGGTTCAGCAGCTCTGTGTTGCTTCAGCTGCAGAAATGCCAGAGAGACTTTAGAGGAGTGAAAAGAAAGTTAGACTCTTAGTTTTAGTCTTTGGCTCTTCGTTTCCTCTAATGCCGCACTCTGAAGGACTTCATTTAAAGTCAGTATTTTTAAATTTGCAACAACTATTAAAAGGAAGCTTTGTGATGCACCTGTTTGACTTTTGTCTTCAGTGCTACATTTATAGAAAGTGCTCGATTTAAGGGCCGATATTGAATAGTTGAGGCTGATAAAGTGTTCAGATTTGAGGCAGGTTGGTATCTCCCTGCTCAGTCATTGGATGTTGGACGTGTTCTGAAATACTTGAACCTCCCGTCAGTCTAAAGAATCCCTCTCCCTCTGTCTCTGATTTCACACTGTGTCTTGGTGTAAGAGATAAGATATTAAGGTCCTGATGGCATCAGAGAAAATTCAGACTAAGAATGAAGTTCAAATGTAGACTACTGCAGCTCCCTTCTTTTTGGTTTACCAGACAAATCCATCCATAAACTTCAACTGGTTCATCACCAGAACCCTCTCCACCAGCCACATCACACCTGTCCTGCAGCAGCTCCACTGATTTCCCATGAAATACTGCTTCATTTTGAAGATTCTGTTTCTCACTTTCAAGGCCATCCACAACCAAGCTCCTCAGTACCTCATTGAGCTCCTCCATACCAAAATACCCACCTGTAGTCTCAGGTCCTCCTCTTCCATCCAACTCACCCTCCAACCTGCTCGCTTGACCCACATGGTGTCGAGAGCCTTCAGCCACTCGCCCCCCCGCCTCTGGAACTCTCTCCCCGTGTACTTACTAAATTCCACCTCCCCAACCACCTTCAAATCCTGCCTCAAAACTCATCTTTTCTGCCAAGCCTACTCACTTTAATTTGTCTTTATGAGACTGGATCAAGTTCACCTTCATTTTTCTCGTATTGCATGGTTATTCTGAGGTATTTATGTATTTGTTTACTGTTGAGTGTTGTTTTTTACTGTTGGTTATGTTGTAAGGTGACCTTGAGTGTCCAGAAAGGCGCCTATAAATAAAATGTATTATTTTTATTGTCATTATTATTACATTCCTTTGGCCCTGGAGTGTCGGACTTTTCTGGAGGGAGATCATGTGCATCTGTCTGAGACATTATTGAAAAAGTTCCAACTAATGTCATTAAATCAGACTCGATTTGTACTGAATTAGTCAGTGTGTGGTGTCAAATATCAGCGCTCTCCTTAAATAAACCGAGGAAGGAACATTCAGTTTAGAGGACTTTTCATGTTGCGTAAACATTGACGAGCATGAAAGCAGCACTGTATACAAACTAAGAGGCTCACACACTGAAGTGCCAGCAGCACTCTGTGTCTGCAGCACTGCCGGCTATAGAGGAGAGACGCTACCTGTTGTTCAAGCTGCCACATAAATGGCAAATCCACAAACACACAGAAACACACACACACAGTTAAAATGATGACAGCTCCTCCTGGGCCAGAGAGAACAGATGAGAGGCTGGAGATACCGACGCTGCCTCCAACATTTACCAGCAGCAAATAAAAGGAGGATGCAGAAACAGTGAGGGAGCAGTAATATAGAGAGATTGTACCAATCCCAGCAGGAGAGTGCTGTGCAGGAGAATGTGTGTGCATTATAACGTGTGTGTGAGTGAGTGTGTGTGAGTGTGTGTGAGTGAGTGTGTGAGTGAGAATGAGAGTGCCTCCCCATCTCCCACAGCAGCTGCACTCATTATCCACAGCAGCAACAAAAAGGAAAGTGTGTGTATGTGTCATTTTCTATTTACATATATTTTCAGCCAGTTGACTCTTATTTTACGCCTTTACCTCCCCGTGTGTGTGTGTTTACGTCTGCCTTTTTCACACACAGGGAGGAAAGTGTGTGTGTGTGTGTGTGTGTGTGTGTGTGTGTGTGTGTGTGTGTGTGTGTGTATGTGTGTGTGTGTGTGTGTGTGTGTGTGCATGTGTGTGCGTGTGTGCGTGTGTGTGTGTGTGTGTGTGTGTGTGTGTGTGTGTGTGTGTGTGTGTGTGTGTGCATGTGTGTGCGTGTGTGCGTGTGTGTGTGTCTGCAGAGCATTCCAGATGGGATCTCTCGGAGCTACCCGCTGAGGGACAAATCAATTCAGCTGCCGTCATGTTCCGTGTCTTGCACCTCACAGAGCGGATGAGGGGGGCAGGAAGAGGGAGACGGATAGCTGACTCATCAGGCGACAGAGAAAGAAAAGCAAAACTCATCACTGAGATGAGATTGGAGTACACACATGGACACACAAACACACAGAAACACACACACACTTGCAAATCTGCAGCAAGAGTATCTAAAGGAGTTAGTTCATGGTGCACTGAGAGCTTATGAACAGCAGAGGGCGCTCTTTTTACACACTAAAGGCAGCTGCACAGGAAGAAATGATGAGTCTTTTCATTTTTACTCTGAAGAACAGGGGAGGAAAGAAAAGTGTGTTTTTCTCCATCATTATCCCCCAAAAATATAACTTTTATATCAAATCCACAACAGTTCTCTCCAAGATGTATGAACACATCTTTAAGTGCATAATTGGTGGCACTCTGCTTTAAAGGAAACAGAGCGAACACCTGATAAAAACCAAGATGCACACATTTAAATTTGTATTACTGCAGAAAGGAAAGAGGTGTGAGAGACGTAGAGAGGTGAGGAGAAAGAAAGAGAGAGGAAGCAAATTCTTCAGCAAGCCCCAACAGGTTATTAAGTCAAGTAAAGATTGACCAGACCACAAACACAGTGTTTCTATATTTGTGTGAGACAGTGTGCGTGCATGTGTGTGTGTGTGTGTGTGTGTGTGTGTGTGTGTGTGTGTGTGTGTGTGTGTGTGTGTGTGTGTGTGTATCAGACAGTGTGTGTGAAGTCTTTCTCGTCTCCTCCTCTCTCTCACTTGTGCTTACATCCTTGTGTATCCTGTTATGTGTCCTCATCTAATCTCATTATCAGCTGCTTCAGACACACTCACCTAGGCGCGCGCACACACACACACACACACACACACACACACACACACACACACACACACACACACACACACACACACACACACACACACACACACACACACACACACACACACACACACACACACACACACACACACACAAATATAATTATTACTATCAACAAACAGCAACAGTCCAGGAGAGAGGCGGAGGAATCCACCCGTGCGTTTAAAAGCAGGATTCATTCACATGTCGGTCTCTTCTGATTCACGATGAATGATTGTTTTATAATTGTTCAGCGCTGCAGCTCCTCTCCTCTAGTTTTTTATCACACTGTCACGTGATCAATGCTCTAATAACAAAAAAAATGAGCCAGGGAAGAAGGGAGCAGCAGATTGCTGTAGTAAAACAGTCCCCCTCTTCATTGCATCGCTGTAACATGCAGTGTATGATGCTACTGCTCCTTTCAGTGAGGCTGATGAAGTGAACTTGTTGCATTGTTTTTTTTTTTAAGTTACAGGACTCTTCTGAACTGAAGTCATCTCCAAAGACGATAATGAAATGATTCCCTCACGTATTATGTGTCATTTTCTAGAGAAGAAAGCTGGAAAGTAAAATTCTTTCTCCTCTTCTACACCTCAACATCAATGTGAAACTTATTTAAATCAAAGTCTCTGATATTAATGTGAGACAACCTCAAGTGTGATAACCTAACATTAGGTGCATTTCGACCAAGAATTTCCAAGGTCTTTTAGCCCCCAGGACTACTTCACTCTGAACTAAAAGGTTCCTGTGCCCTCATTGTTGTCTGTGTGTCGACCGCGGGCTGAAGTCCCCAGTAGATTTAGACCCAGGGTCCACCGGTCGAAACGCAAGTAGTTCCGGGGTAAAGTTCCTCTGGTGGAAAAAAACGCCTTTTTTGGTGTGAGAACAGAAACTTTTCAGTTCTGCAATTTGAAATGCTTCTACAAGAGCAGCGGGGTGACTATGAATCAAGAAAGTTTCATATCCTGCAGGGAGTAGACTTTTAGTGCACTTAAGACTACAGGGAAACATGTTGTTGAGCTACATTAGGATAAAAGGACATCTGAAAGGTGAACTGAAACACTGCTCCAGCTTTTTTCAGTGCTGCATCTTTAAAGACCGCGGGGAAACATCATGTAAAGTCTGGTACGATACGTGAGAAGGAGTTCTGGATAAACAGAAACATTCACACCGTTTCCCCTCATTAGAAACAGAATAAACTTTGTGTGAGTAATGTGTACTAACAGAACTTGTCTCCATGTTAAATGTCTCATTGTATGAAACTTACTGCGACACTTGGCGCAGCGTCCCTTGTCGTACTCCAGCAAATCGAGAGTCCGGCTGCGATCGCTGACCGATCGTCTCTGCCCGCTCTCCCTCAGCCGAGCGGCCTCCTCTTTGGCGTACACCCCGAGCTCCTGGGTGTAGCGGCCATACATCTGCAGACAGACACAGGGAGAGTGTTAGAGGAAGTATTTGATGCAGGAAGACACATTCAACACAATGTACAACAAGGAGAGAAGATTCAATTTGATGGTTCATGACTCCTTTGCATCAATCACATACACCACTAAAGAAAACAACTTTTCCAAACCAAGCAAGTTGTCATAGTGTCTCTGGGTGTTTATGTGCTTTTATCATACAAGAAACTATGGAATACTCTCTTCAGTGGCAATAATTAAATAAACACTGGTTCATTCCTGAGCTGGCGACTTCATACTATGTCATCTATGCAGCTACAGCAGTCCTCCAGTGGTGCTTCCATTTGTTGCATGAAGAACTTACATGTTTGTAAAGCAAATAATTGTATATATTGATGTTAAACTCTCTGATTCTGCATGGGTGGACAACATCCCTGAAATCTAGCATGTGGTTTGTTACCAGGCCCAACAAGGGTGCTATCAATCACCCAGATTGTTACGTCAGGTTGCAGCAACAGCAGGATTTAGAACTCCATCGTGCAAACTGCAGGAACTCCTCTATCCTCAGCGTCCACCAGCAGCAGGTGTCATTCTTCTTCACCCAAGACTCTGTAGGTCACTCATCATCCTCGGTGTGATCCGGTGGTCTACATCTAAGATAGGGTGGCAAACTCCTCATGTCTGGTTTTATTTATTTTAGTCATGGAGTTCTGCAAACTCTTCACCTGATGTTAAATATGCCTGTAAGACATTCACAGAGCGCTCTCTGACCGATCTCTAAGACACACGGTGCAACGTTTAGAAACTTTTGAGTCAAAATGTGCCTTTTGACATTTTTTGGCATTTAATTTCAAAGACTACGACCACACATTGGAACTATTTTACAGACACAGAATCTGTCACCGCTAAGGAGAACCTTGAATCAAAGATACAGAGCCGCACATCTGACTTTTTAACAACCTGAAAGAGCTCAGGACCATCAGAGGTCAGCTCAGTTCAGGGTGGGAGAATACAGGATGGTAAGAAGGGCAGAAACATTACTCTCTGTTTTTCTCACTCTCTGTATTTTGTTTTGTGGTTTTTTTACACTCTCACACACACTCTCCTGGTCTCTGCATGAACCCAATAACTTCTCTCTGGCTCCAAACTGGTCAAACCTCAACCTCTGCTTTGACCCCAGCATATCAGCTCACACACAAAAACTGAACTCTTTAACACACTCACACGCACACGCACAAGCACATGCACACACACACACACACACACACACACACACACACACACACACACACACACACACACACACACAGAAAGAAGTCAAGTCAGCAGTACGAGAGACAGGAAACACTACGCTTTGTTCCCCGCCCAGACACCAGCGCATCCTCCCAGGAATGAGGGAACAGGGGCCTGATGACTTCCTCTCCGTCTAATAACATCATGAAAAGGTCTTTAAACCCGCCTCAAAGCAGCAGTTTAAGAGCTGCTGATTGGCGGATGATGATAACAATGAAAATCATCTCTTCCACAGAAACAGCAGAAAGTTCAGCAGTTAACTTTAAAGAAACTAAGCCAGAGTGCCAGCCATTTATCACATAATGCAGATATACAGATTACCCAGAAGGCAGGTCTACAGGGGGCAATGTTTATTCATCGATCACGGCGGTCCTGGATTTGATTTGTGTCGACACATTCGTACGCAGGTCTAACTTCATCAAAACCTGTCCTGCAAAACCGATCCCACTGCTGCAACATGTCCACACAGTTTATTTTAATTTCATACATTACAGCCGTTACTCTTTAAAGTCGTGCCGTGCGCAGCTGAAGCCCACGGTGAAAAGAGACGGGGAGTGGAATATACAGCTCTGTAGCATCATCCCTTAAATGCAAAGTGCTGCACTACCTGACTTCATAAGAGTCTCTCTGCTCGTGAGAGGGCCCGCAGAGTGTGCTAGACTACATTTAGTCATATCGAAAACATAATACTGTGAAACATCTCTGCAGGTTTCAAATGAAATGCAGTCTTTCGGGGAAATTTCAGATGCATATACAAAGATAGAGTGTGCTGTCATTTTGGAATGATGCAATGCACAAGTCTGACTCCAGATGTCTTTGAGTTAAAGGGCATCTTGTTGTTGGTTTCGAGATTATTGCAACCTAAATTATATCACAATACTAATTATGTGAAGAGTTTTTTTATGATGCAGATGAGAGGTTGTAAAGAAAAAGCTCCTCACTCATTGAATCGTCCCACATGTGCACTGATTTTTTAAAGTGTGCACAAGATGAGGTAGCGATACATTCCTGCAGCTCCCAACCTCAAAAGCTATGAGGCGAAAAGATTAACAGAAACACCGGCTAGGAATCAGGGGTAACAAGACTTTAGAGTCTTAACATTGTTGACCTGATTATGGCGTTCAATGGTGGTAACAAGAAGATGACCAAAGTTCAGAGTAACTGAGGTCTGCACCAAGCTGCAGTGGATTCAGTTCACCATGAGTATGGAGGTCTGCAAAGTCAGAGGAGGTCATGGCAGAGCACCCCACAGAGATATTTCAGGTTTGATATAAATCGTAACCCGACTAATCATGGGACTAACTGAAGACAATGTGTCCATGTTTTGGTCTCTCATGGAAGAACAGGTAACACTATTATGTCACATCAGTGTAACTTCCCTTTAAACCTTCAAACTGGCATGAGTCTGTTTACACTGCAAGTCAAAACCCAACATTCCTATTTCTGCTGTGATGAAACGTCCGGATTGACTCCACGTCAGGAGAACAAAGACACTGGAAGCAGGCCTGTATTTCTTAGAACACGGCCCCTATGACCTGTTACAGCCAAGTGTTTCAATAACATACACACGTACACACACACACACACACACACACACACACACACACACACACACACACATACAAAGCTGAACTGTGAAGGATATCAGGGATGTACTTGATGTCCTGTGAACACCGTCTACCTGTCACGGACGGAAACAGGGAGGCCGGGTGGCTATTTTTAGCCACCCACAAACACACACAAACACACACAAACACAAAGTTGTGTGAACCTTAAAGCTCAGTAGTTCACGTGTTATATTTTATTAGGGTCAGTGATCACAGCAGGTAAACTTGAAGCAGTGCTGCTCTTTAGATTGTAGAACAGTCAGTCAAATGGGCTCAAGTCAAACTGTCAGAATACAAGCTATGTGAAGTTTGCCATGTCCCATCTGTTCACATGGAGGAGGTGAGCCATATAAACTATACTGCAGCCAGCCAGTAAGGGGAGCTCTAAATGTTTTAAACCACTCAATCAATCTTTTTTTATAAAGCGCCAAATCACAACAAACGTTATCTCAAGACTCTTTCAAAACAGAGCAGGTCTAGACCGTACCCTATGTTCTATTATTAACAAAGACCCTACATCAAGACAGGATAAGATCCAGTCCCATCTTACAGACAGGACTCAGTCTGATCTCATCTTAATCCACCATGAGCAGAGCACTTTGCAACATTTAGCAAGTTACAGTGGCAAGGACAAACTTCCTTTAACAGGCAGAAACCTCCAGCAGGACCAGACTCATGTTAGACACACATCTGCTGAGACCAAGTTGGGGTTGAAAAGAGGGAGATGAAAAGAGAGAGAGATGATAGATGGATAGTAGTAGTTGTAGCAGCTGGAGTATTGCATGTCCACAGCAGCAGGCTGTCTGGGGCAGCGACTCAGAGTTTTGACTTCACTTCAGAAGCTGTAATGTCATCCATCTTTTTCTAAAGTCTGTGACGAGTCCCAGGACTGAAATTTTTAAATGACTCCGGCATTGGTCCGACAGGACAAACTACATTTAAAACTTAATGTCATGATCAAGTTATCTACATTGATCCACTTACAACTGCACAAGCATGAAAACAATATAGTCGAGTGTAGCTACATGTAATGATTCATACAGAGCACAAAAAATGTTACATTTGGCAGATTTCTCCTTGGAGTTGGAGGATTGATATGTGCAATTTTAACTTACTCTTTATTTATCTTATTTAATACTATTTATTCTACTTTATTATTATCTTTTCCTACTTATTTACTATTATTTTCTTATTTGTTTTATTGTTGAATGGCCTTGTAATGGCTGGTGGGTGGGGAAGGGAGTTGAAATTCAGATGTGACAATTGATGTTTATTCTACATTTTTATACCTTATGTTGTATATCACACTGTCTGTCTAAAATGCTTAAAATCTTACATAAATAAAGTTGGGAAAAAAGTGGTAAATTTGGCAAAGCCATCCAATTCACCAATCAGATTTAAGATCAAAGTGGTTTCAAGATAGTTCTGTCTGCTTTTGATTTGCAGCAGTTGCAATGCATGAAACATGCAAACTGTAATGACTAGACAAGTTTGCCAAAAGTTTGATGGTGCGCAGGATGTGAACTTCTCCTTCAAGCTCTTTTTATTATACTTTAGTCCACTTTATGAGTGCGGTAATAATAATAATTGAGTGCACAACCTTGGATGCCTCCACGGTGAGCCTGTCTGACATTGTGCTGTTATTTTCTTCAACAAATCATCTCCATCTTCATACCACTCCCCTCTCTTTGACAGCAGGATTTTTGTAACACTTTGTATACAACAAGTTCAAGACTTTAGCCGTCATTAAATCTGTCATGTTGTTTGTTTGAAGCTTGCCAAGGTTATGAGTTAATAGTTGCGCTTCACCCAAGATGTAACCCCCGGTTTTGAAACATGAAGCCAATGTGAGAGTGCAAAAAGCTGCAGCTCCTCGATCACTTGAGGTGGGATGCAGAAGGCAAATGGGGGGGAAGCAAGATGGTGTATCCCAGGTCAGGCTAGTAGTTAGACATCTATGAGTTTGGATCCAAGAGTCAGGTCCTCAGCAGTATTGGATACACTTAAATAGTCTGATTGAAATTGTGCCCATCACTTTCAAACTTTGCCTCAAGGAACAGACAAACAGGCTCAAAAAGAAGAGCTGGCTCCCAGTCAAACCATTTCTCAGGATCAAACCGTTCCAGGTTGAAAGAACTAATCGACGGTCTAGCCTCAGAAAACCTTGAAGAATCCGTGTGAAAGGCCCATGTGAGAGTTGGGAAGGAGTAAACACAAACAGTGGGAAACAGAGGCCAAATCAAGAAAGGATACATTTGGGGAGCGATTTGGGGTTTCCGACATCAAATGCCAACCGCTGCTCTACCCAAGATGCCATTCTGCGTTGCATTCTCGGCCACATTCATGATCGCCAACCCAAAGTTTTAATTAAGTAAAGGGAGTTCAAACGCAAAGGAAACTCCAAAGACCCAAAAACAAGAGGGCAGAAATAGACCTCCTCAGATGCACCCCTTGAATTCTGCATCTGACGAGAGGAAGAAAACAAACAGACCCATCCAGAACAAAGACATTACTGCTTGAAAGCCTATCATTACGCTGTGTATAGTCAGAAACAGGCACTCGGCTCAGCCTGCCCAACTGGGTTAATTGATCCCAGATGAACGGGTTCTCCTGGACTCATTGTCCTGGCATCTGGGGCAAGAGAAAGGGCATGGGTGTCAAACAACCAAGAGTAGATAATGTATGAAGATTTGGAAGAAATGTGTTCCAAGAGTGTGCAATGAAGCAAGTAATACAAGATGTGTTACTCCTTGCAAGGCAATAAAACATTTCCTAACAAGACGTCTGCTTTAAACATTAAACAGAGAGGAAACAGAACAGTTCAAAGACTAAATGATAAACCTGCATTAACAAGTCACTGCTCTCCAAAGACGTCCACCATAAACGTAACTCAAGGGTCACTTTTTAAATGAGGCTAAAAATAGACGAGATAAGACGTAAGATAGAAGAGAGGACTAATCCGCTCTCCTGTCCTTGACCTGCTTTTTGGACCCAAACGAGCATTCCTGAAATTCTTCACAGGAAGACAACGATCACATTTGATCAATCATCGAATATGTAGATAATCTGAGATGAGGTGATTTACTTGAATCAGGTAGGGTTACTTGTTCTCCCCCATAGTCATTCATTTTTACGTACATGTTTCTGAGACAGAACCGTAGATGACATAAGAGGTGATGGCAATGTGACATTTCCATTTAACAGGAGAAACAACCTTGTTTCTAACATTACTGCCATGCATTTGTAAAAGTTTCACAAAGTCATGGGTCATTAACTTCGCTGCACACACACCATCATAAAACCCTTCGGAGGACTGTACCAGAACTCATGTCATAAATTCTACACACAACACGAAGGATGCAGGACGTTTCTGGGAAAATGTAAAAACTGTTTGGGATTCTGAGCTCGCTGCAAAAAGACAAAAACAACACGGGTGAGGAGAAGAAGTCATGTTTTATTGATAAGAAGAAGAAAAACAACAAGTTTGGGTAAGACTGTTGACATGACAAAGGTCCTGGTTTTCCTCCCAGAGCCAATCAAAGAGCTCAGCTGGAGCCGCACCTTCCACCCGAACACTCATTTAAAACGGTTAATGAGTGAACCAACCCAGCTGGAGTTTAATCCACACACACACACACACACACACACACACACACACCACACACACACACACACACACACACACACACACACACACACACACACACACACACACACACAACACACACACACACACACACACACACACACACACACACACACACACACACGCTCACAGATTTCCTTTTCGATGCATGAGCAAAACAAAAAGAATCCTCTCTCTAACATCTCTGGACACACTTTCCCCTCTGTGTTTCCTCGTTCTTCTCTGTTTTGGTGAGTGGGTATGGCAGGAGGTGAGAAGCAGCACAGAGGAGGGTCTCTGAAACACCTGAAGTAACCATCAAGGTGTCACAGGAACTAACATGACGAAAAACACCAGTGAAGGGAGGTGCCCACTTGATAACTCTGGAGATGCACTGGCTCTAACTGCCCATCTGTCTTCATATTGTGTGTTGCGGGGCCATTAGGGTCCATGTGGTCAGGGTAGGAAGCATCGCTGTTGTCACTACGTGGAGCTCACACACACACAGCCTGGGTCTGTTGAGCGTGGCACTGCTGTATGGGTTATGTTGTAATTGCCACGTGACAAAGGAGGTCATATAAAGAGCTTCTGCTTGTGGTTGTGATGGAGGGGGGTTGGTTTGAGGACACTACTGAGCCTCCTCGAGGTGTCGTTGGCCCAACATGATGAACACCGGTGAAGGGAGGTGCCCACTTGGTAACCCTGGTGATGTGCTGGATCTCACCGCCTGTCTGTCCCCATATATCTTCATGCCTGTTTGTTGGGGGACTTTAGGGGGGCTGTGTGGTCGGTTATGTAACCTCTAAGTGGAGCATAAATATTGGAACGAGGATGTAATGAGGTGTGTTTCTGCACTGAGTGATTATCCTTTTTCAGTGGTTGTTGTTTTTGACTCGTGGATGAACTGTTCGAAAGTTAGAACAAATAACACAGAGACGGTGGAGGACAAAGTATCCACTTAATCATGAAGGATTGGCTTCAGCTAAGGCTTGATTGGCTGCATTTGTTCACAGTTCTGCATCAGTGATGGTGGCTTAGTGATTCATTCAACAGATAGATTTGCTTAACTTTAGAAAAGTCAGTGTATGTGCATGTATGTTTAAATTATTCATCTGTTCATTCATTGATGGGTTGTTCCTGTTTGCTTCGATTTGTCGGTCCCTTCTCTTTTCCTTTGCAGGATTTTCTTCATAAAGGGACTCTGGTTCTTCTGTTCTCGCTGTATCACCAAGCCAAACCAGCACATTCAGAGGCTACAGTCCACATAGTAGTGGCCTCAGGTTCAACTTCAACCCTTAAGCCTGATTTTTCTTTGTTATGCTGTCAGGGGAACTGGCAACCTGACACGCTGGGATCCTATCTCACCCCCTTCCCCCCAACTCCCTAATCGCTTACTTTAAATCTACCTGTCCCATTAAAGTTACTAACCATAGACCTTTCTGGAGTCCCTGAGCTCCCTTGTCTCATAGGTTCTTCTGAGCTGCCGTAGACGTCCTCCTGCTGCGGACATTCCAGACTCCAGCTTATACAGACGTGATGGACTCCAGCGGCAACAGCTACTGCTACTCGTCTCATCACTATCACCGCTCCCTCTCTCTCTTATTCTCCTCTATCCCTCTTTCCAGACCCAACTCGGTCGAGGCAGATTGCTGTCTAACATGAGTCTGGTTCTGCCTGAGGTTTCTGCCCGTTAAAGGAAGTTTTTCCTCGCCGCTGTAATGTAGGGTCGACGCATAAGTATAAACCAGCCTTTACTCCATTGCAGTACATTGTTGTCCCTACTCTCTCTACCCCTTATATTCACCATCCTTTCTCTTAATAAAAGCATCATAAAGCCTAAGACTTTTTCAAAAAGTTGGATATAAAAACAGAAAACCAGAAGAAGAAATGTCAGTGTCAGTATGTTTATTTTCTGCACTGAGTTTAATTCCTGACTGACAATTTTGGTGACTTATTTGGCTTAGAAATGAAACAATAACGTGTTGTGACAAAGCGTGCAGCTAAATAACAGCAACAACACGTCACAATATAAGACCAGTTAATGTCTTCACAGCGACAGCTTACGAAATCAGCCGGCTGCAGACATGAGAAACACAAACCCAGACGTCTCTATCTTCAAACGTATCCTTATATGCATCACTTATCTTTTGCATTTTCTGCAGAGAAACATTCAGATAGGCTGCTGTGTTATCATGATTTTACTGCCTTACAAACAGGTAGGGAGTAGACTGTTTCTTTGTAGAGACAATAACCGAGGTGCTCAGCCAAAGACACAAAAACACGCACTGTTACACAAAAACACAACTTCAGGGATACAGTGGGAAACAGTTGGCAAAGTCGCTTTTAGTACAAAGGTGATGTGGGGCCACTTGGAAAAGCTTGTGTGTGTGTGTGTGTGTGTGTGTGTGTGTGTGTGTGTGTGTGTGTGTGTGTGTGTGTGTGTGTGTGTGTGTGTGTGTGTGTGTGTGTTTCCTATTCTGTGTGGCATTGCGTGTGGTTCAATGCCAACTACAGACGTCAGCCGCAGCAATAGCGGGGACCCCAAATGAGGAAACAAGAGCCTAATATTTAAAAGAACAAGAAGAGAGAGCTGATTTTTCACACATTTACACACACACAAACACACAAATGCACGCCACGGCCACACACTCTCACACACGCACGCACGCACACGCACACACACACACACACAAACAAAGGGACAGCTGGCTTCAGCCCAAGCAGTCAACCCCAAATGACCAAGAGCCTCACCGTTTGAGCCCAGCATGCCACCACTCACTGCAGCTAATGAGCTCCCTGACAGCGTGTGTGTGCATGTGTGTGTGTGTGTACGTGTAGGTGTGTGTTTGTGTGAGTGTTCTTTTCTGTGTTTGTGCAGAAAACGAAACAAAGAGCATTGATTTAAACTCAGAGTTTCGGAGTGGTGCAGAGGAAAGAGACAAAAAGCAGATAAGACGCTGCTCTTTCATGTGCCTCGACCTTCCTTTTGAAAACATTCGTCCGAGCAATAACAGGTAGAGGAGAGCGCCGCACACACACCTTTTCCTGCTGTTTTCTATGCCTGTGAGGGCACTTGTGTCAGCACACTTGTGTGGGAAGGAAGGAAGAAGAGAATTTGAAAGAATCATTGTGTAATTAATCTGGAGGAGGGACCGTGTGAAGGAAGAAAGGGCGAGGAGTGAGACGGAGTGGGACGAGGGGAGGAATTTGATGGTGCAACGGCTTTTTCATCCAAACAGCGATAAACCGTCGGAGATCTCGCTGCATGCTTGGAAGTTTTTATGGTTCACAGAATGTTTTGGTCACAGCAGCACCTTTGTCTTACTGTGGACAAAGGATTGTTCACTTCTGATGGGATCCACATCTTAACTTCAGCTGCAACGACTGCAATGTCACCTTCACCTCCATCGACTTTGAAGTTACTTCAAGTGAATGTAAACTTCTCTAATCGTGTCTGCAAACATTTTTATGACTTGCATATAAAAAAGCTGTAAATCGAAAAGCCTTCATACATTTTAGGGCCTGACTTTCAAAGCATTAAAGATGTTGGATTAAAAAGGATGATACAACTTTGTAAATATTCGCTGGACTGCTCACTCTGGAAGCAGATGTGCATCTCTACATTTCATACTCTGTTAGATGTGCTAACAGGTCATTTTCACGTATTCTCCCCTGATCTTTTCTCACTTTTCTCTCTAGATAACAGAACTTATTTTCTCCCAATAACAGGATAATTACCTGCAGATCTAGAAAACAGAACAGCAGGCAGGCCACTGTCGGCCAGACTATGACATGCCATGCTGACGCCGTCTACACTAATGAGCTAAGAACTATAGCTTCTTCCACGTTGTGAGTCAGAACAGTGCTGTACCATAGTTCCACCGTCATCACGTTTGTTAAAATGCATCCACAATGATGTAACATTGGTGTCCCAGTGTGTGATTTCATATTGTTACAGCATCAGGTGGAAGGAGCGTCCCATATTCTTACACACAATCAGACTGAGCTGTTGCGCCATGCTATCTCCGACACTAGATTGCTACTATCTCTGTTACTACCTCCACCACTGTGCCTTAAACAAAGCAGACGAGACATAAAAGGGGCGGAAATTTTCTTCTTTGAACCGGCAATCTGAGCAACTAATGTTTGCTTTGTGCTTTAGCAACTCTGGGAATGTGAGTCATGATCATTTGACGTCATTTGAAGTCACATCTCAAGAAAACACTTGAAATGAACCCGCTGTCATCGCAAAACGAAATCAATAAAATGATTGGATGCATGTCCACTCAGGGCTTGTGTAGCTTACAGTTCAGTTACAGCTGATGAGAGACAAGAAAATGTGGGAAGTAGAGAGCGAGGGAAGACCTGCAGCAATGGGTGGTGGCTGAAAGTCGAACCCGGAGAAGCCTCTGTAGATGGGGCACACTGCTGTTGAATTTAGTTGCCAAAGACTTCAGACAACATCAGACATTTTTTGCAAGCAATCCAAACTCTTTCAAGAAGACTGTGGAGCTTGTTTTGGGAAGAGCACCTCGCTTTGATTGGCCCCTGCAGACACTGACATGTTCACAAACCTGTGTCTGTAGAGGATGTGTGTGTGATGCATGATGAGGGAACGATCACACTCATTAGTCGGCTCCAGAACTCCTAATCGTTATTAGTTTGTATACAGTACAGTACTCACACAGGTTTATTTGCACTGCTTGATGAGCTGCTCTTCTGTCGTTTTACAGACTTCACATAACTCTGCCTCCTCCGTCTAATCCCACATTTTCTCTTTAAAGCTTTCCGAGGTGTAACTTTTAAAAGTTTCACTAATCTCTGCCTAATTCAAAGAGCGGAGGCACTGTGCTCGTAAAACAGACTCACAGGGAGCATCAAAGACTCCTCAAAGGAGCAGAGCTAAAGGAGTGAGAAATGGAGGGATGTACAGTAAATAAATGTTTCCCAATGCTCCTGTGGGGCACCCCGGGGACTCACAGGGAAGCTTGTGTGACTGTGCCAGGCTGCCATGCCAACCCCTGCAGGCCTCTCATACACTGACCCAGAGCTGGACAAACAGATGGAAGAAAAGAAGGTAGGATGGATGGATGGACGGATGACAGAAAAATAAGAGGCAGGAAAAGCTACAGGAGGTGTTTGAGAAAAGCAGCGGGACAATGATGGACAGAATGCAAAGAGAGGTCAAGAGAAAGGAAAGAGGATGGGTGCATGTGTGTGTGGAGGAGAGGGGTGGTAAAAGTTTGGCACAGTGCACAGAATCCATCCTGCGATGTGAGCTGAATTTAGATCTTAACTGTGCATTCGGGGAGGAGAGAGGGCCCGGCGGAAAGAAAGGGAAAAAGATGGAGGGAGGGTGGAGAGAGGAGGAATGAAAGAGTGCAGCTGTGAAAGTTGGAAGAACGGCCGGTGATTAATGACAGAGCATTCACACCTGTCCACTATAGGCAGAGCAAAGGAACGCAGTGAATCACAGCACACACACACACACACACACACACACACACACACACAAACACACACACACACATCTGAGGTAATTCTACTGCACACAACATCTCCTTCCCGGCTAATGTATGTTATTATTGTTCTGTAGATTGAGTCAAATGATATATAATCCCCTCGTAGTCGTGTGCAAAGATGGTTTAAACAAAGTGAACATGAACCATTGTGGCATCCTGTTGTTTGGTCAATGCCTTTTTTCAGCTTCAGGAACCAGAAGTGACCATATATGGACATCATATTGTCTGTACCTGTGCGGGGAGGTGAGGGGAACGGGGTTGAAACACATTACCCGTTCTATATTCTGTAATGTCATGTCCTGCAGGGCTTACCGCACATCTCTCCTCGCTCTCCTCTCTCGCTCAGTTTCCTGCTCTAGCCTCATATCTAACATTACACGTCACACATTGATTAGTGCATCAACATGAAGGACATGGAGGACCTCTCTCTGTCTCTACAGTCACATTTCATTATTGGCAACTGAAGGTAAACTGGTACGACTTGCTCAGGTATCATGTACTGTATGTGTGTGAAACACTGAAGCTCATGGGCCTGCAGGAGATTCAAACCATTAACATTATTTAACGTTAAGATGACAACATGAAGAGCGTCATCCAAGGTGCATATTGGCTTTCACCAAGTGGCAACCTCCGGTCTCAAACGATGAAGCCCATGCGGAAGTGTTATAAACTTCAATTCATCGAGGAATCTGCTTGAGGCTGGCTGCAGGAACACCGGAAACCACATAGACATGAATGGGAAAAAGACGATCTTTGCAGCATTAATAAACATGTTTACAGCCTGGTTCAAAAAACAGCTTGGTTCTACATAGTTAATTTCTCTATCGGCACACACTGTACGGGGGGTGAAAGTATTTCTAACGTGACGGTTCAGAAGATATTTAGATTACGAGTTTTTTCCCAAATAAGGACATGACTGACGTTACTCCCGGTCGGGAACACATAGCTGTTGGCTAAGAGGCTCAAACTCCGCCCCTTTACGTCACACTCTGCCTGGTTGAGTTCCGCATTTCCAATATGGCTGCCGCCGTCGATTGGCTTCAAAACAGCGCTCAGGAACAGATGGGTGACATCACGGATACTACGTCCATTATTTATCCAGTCTATGCTATCACTTACACTTTCTTCTCTTAGACTGCCTGTGTTTGCAACCTGTCCCAACTAAATCAAACATAAATCAAAAAAGTAGAGCTTCTGTCCAGCTCAAATTCTGCACAGATTAATCTGACGGTATCTGATGAGTGAGGATACGGAAGAGGATTAGGGCCACTTAAGAAAAATCAGAAAAAAGGCCCAGCAGAGGATGTACTTCCTGCGTCAGCTCAGGAAGTTCAACCTGCCCCAGGAGCTGCTGATCATGTTCTACACCTCCATCATCCAGTCTGTTCTGTGCACCTCCATCACTGTCTGGTTTGGCTCTGCAACCAAACTAGACAAACACAGACTGCAGCGGACTATAAGGACTGCAGAAAAAATCATCGGTGTCGACCTGCCCCCCATCCAGGACTTGTACTGGTCCCGGGCCAGGAAATGGGCAGGTAGCATCACTGCTGACCCCTCACACCCTGGACACAAATTCTTCAAACTCCTCCCCTCCGGCAGGCGCTACAGATCACTGTGCGCCAAAACAACCCGCCATAAGAACAGTTTCTTCCCCCAGGCTGTCACTCTGATGAACACTAAACCATAACAGTGTCATACCTGTCAGATAAATACTCTCTGTAAATATACATGTAGATACACAATGCAACAATTCTCAAAGCAGAATTCCATATTTCTATTTTTTGTACTATTTAACTACTATTTTATAATGTAAAACTACCTCTGCAACTCACCACTGCACTTTATCATATTATTTTAGCCTGTACATATTAGTCATGCCTATTTGTTGTTTCTTTGCATTTATAGCTGATGTTATTGTTATTATATTTTTATTTTATTTTTTATTGCAGTTCTTATTCTTATTCCTATTCTTATGCCTTGTACAAAGAGAGCACAGTTTACTAAAGTTAAATTCCTTGTGTGTTCAAGCATACTTGGCGAATAAAGCTGATTCTGATTCTGATTCTGATTCTGATTAAAGAAAATTGTAATAGAATCGATAAAAAAATATCGAGTTTGATTTCTCCGAGATTTTTGTGTTTAAAAACTCAAGATTTTTTAAGGTTTTTCTTGAAAATCTACAACCTTATAATCTTGGAAAAGTTGAGTTTTTTTCTTGAAAATCTACGACTTTATAAACTCGAAAATTTCAAGTTTGATTTCTCTGGTGGCCCTAATCCTCTTCCGTAGTAAGAAAGCATACCTTGCCAAAATTGAATGTATAACTTCAATTCTTTTAACAAAAAAATCAGATTTTTGTAATGTGCCTTTTGCAGATGCTCATATTGCAAAAATGATTTCACTATGAAAAATTGCACAGCCCTAAAAGCATCCTCTGCATTATTGTCAATTTAGCTCTAACTGTCATCCCACTGTAGAAAATGAACATGATGTGTTGAAGAAGATTTGAAACTCCAGATCATAAAATCATCAGGACAATGATAACTGATGGACTAAATCCAGTCAGAAGCAGAGTCTATCAGTCAGTCCTCTTAAGTGACCAGTAGAGTCTCCCCCTGCTGGTCAACAGAGGAAATGCAGCTTTAAGACGCTTCAGTGCTGGCTTCTCTTTGAAGGAAGAGGCTTTGTCCGCGTGTTACATACAGTCTGTGTTTGTGTGTGGACAGAGGAGCACTGATGCACTACAGTGACACATAAATCTCTCTCTCTCTCTCTCTCTATTTCTCTCTCTCTCTCTCTCTCTCTCTCTCTCTCTCTCTCTCTCTCTCTCTCTCTCTCTCTCTTTCTCTCTCTTTCTCTCTCTTTCTCTCTCTATTTCTCTCTCTATTTCTCTCTCTCTCTTTCTCTCTCTATTTCTCTCTCTCTTTCTCTTTCTTCTCTCTGTGAGCCGCTGTCTCGCTCCGTCCCTCCAGTAATCAGGCGAGCAGCTGCACATCGGTATGAGAGCCACGTCTTAAAGCACAAGGAAAGGCCACAGACCCAGAGAGACACTGATATTCACCTGTGGACTGTGTTATATGTTTCTCTGTGCGTGTGTGTGTGTGTATGTGAGCGTGTGTGTGTGTGTGTGTGTGTGTATGTCAGAGGGAGCAGCAGGTGCACTCTCCTGTTGCCTCATTAAGAAAACCCATATTTACTCAGGCACATTCATCGCTGCTGGCAGACTTCTCTCCGTCTCCTTCCAAACACTCCAGCACACTTCCGTCGCGGTTTGTCCGTCCTTCCAAGGTTTGAAGCCTCATGCAGTTTTCAAGGCCAATCAGGGTATCGATTTGGTTTTTGAAAAGGCCTTCAGCCAATTAGTTTTGCCAATACTGTACCGCTTTAAGCTGCTGTAAACAAAATGATACCACTTCGGATACAGCTCAGACGTTCTCTCTGTATTTCATGATACAAACTTTAAAACCTGCAGTATTGTGCACATTCCCTCACAAACTGTGTCACTCATTATCTAGTTTTTTTCTTGTACTGTTGTTTATCTTAGTTTCCTAACAGCAGGATAGCTGCTCTTTGTTCCTATGTATTCTCCTAACTCAGACTCAGGCAATAAATCACTAGTCTCGTTCTGATTCTGAATCACTTGTCCTTAACAGTCCCAAAAGAAAAATAACTGCATGACTTTACAGATTAAGAAACACACCACCTACATGCAGAGAAATCCCAGCAGTGGAAGCAATCTAAATTAGCCAAATGATCCTTTTAAGAGCAATCAGTGACTTAACAGCACACGTCTCAAGAAAAGTCAAACTTCAGGAAAGGACTTTTGAATTGCCGTCAAGAAAAAGGAGATTTAGAATAAAAAAGAGTCAGGAAAAATCTCATTATGAAATGTTTCAGGTGCTTCTGCAGCTTCTCAAAGCAAAACGAGAAAAGCTTTGCATAACATTCAAGACAGCTACGAAATAAGATCCCTCACTCTGCACCGGGGTCCTAAATATAATGACAAAGCACATTATTCCATAACAGACCTATTCAAAGCAGTCCCTCACAATGTGATTCTTTCCTTAATCCAATCCCTATTTTACCATCTATCCTACATTCTGCACACACACACATGCACAGCGAGTCAGGGTAAGGACATTGCAGTGGCTGTGGTGTGGTGTCAGTGGAGGAGCGGCTTCGGTGGACAGATTCCCATTAGGAGAATTGTTCAGGTGACATGGCTGACAGTGTGCTGGGACTTAAACCACACTGAGCTCAGCACTGCACACATTCAAACACGCACACACACACACACACACACACACACACACACACACACACACACACACACACACACACACACACACACACACACACACACACACACACACACACACACACACACACACACACACACACACACACACACACACACATCAGGACTTACACGGTAAAAATAAATGGGAGAGTGAAATCATTCCCTCATGCACTACGGCCCTTACACCTGTTCTTAGGGATTCATGAAAAGAGGCTGGGAGGCTAAATGAATTATAAAACATGAGAATGAAACATGTGAACCCTGTTTTCTGCAATCACCAAAGACCAAACATTATGTTTTTCTAAAGTAAAGCTTTTTAAAGGTGACATATGATGCAAAATGGACTTTTTAATGGTTCTCTACCTGAAATATGTGTCCCTGTCTACAAACCCCCCGAGAATGAAAAAAATCCATTCTGCCCCTGTTCTGATTTCTACACCTTTCTGTAAATGTGTGTGAAACGAGCCGTTTCAGACTTCCGTGTTTTTGTTACGTAACAAAAATATCCGGTCTGTCACGGAGTCAGAGCTCGGAGCTTGTTCAGCCCATAGACTGTATAAAATAATACTGAATCCCCCCTCCGTTTTTCATTACCTGCACACATGTGTGCTAACAAGGAGCTTAGGAGGGAGGCATGCTAGTTGTAGGCTGTCTTAATAAACACAAAGGTCGGTTTTACTCCCCACGTCTGCAGATTTGAAGATCTAGTGGATGATTTTTATTTATCATGGATAAGTGCTAGCGCTAGTTGGCATAGCTACATAGCTACATGTTCGTAGCTGTGTACCAAGACACACGTCGACATACTGACAAATAAAAGAACACGAAACACAGAATCTGTGACCAATCCTTCAGAAAGGTCCTGCTGCCTTTCTGGTAGAGGTCGGTTTTACTCCCCACGTCTGCAGATTTGAAGATCTAGTGGATGATTTTTATTTATCATGGATAAGTGCTAGCGCTAGTTAGCATAGCTACATAGCTACATGTTCATAGCTGTGTACCAAGACACACGTCGACATACTGATAAATAAAACAACAAGAAACACTAAATCTGTGACCAATCCTTCAGAAAGGTCCTGCTACAGGCGCCTCTCCGTCAGGATCAGATTCAGGATCAGATTCAGAGGGTTGAAGAAACGTGATCTCTGAGCAGCCATGTATATTCAGCCAACATGTAAACATTAGATCAACGTGCTGGACAGCCGAGGCCACATCCACTTCCTGAGGGGGCGTGGTCAGAGAGAAAACAGAGTGTTCTGAGGAGGACTGAAGAAGAGGGCTTTTCAGGCATGCCAAAATCTGATTTTAAAGTGTTTTTTTGAGCATAAACTTTAAAGACATGTTTTGGGGACCTCTTAGACCAATATTGATGAAAAAAGCGTGATATGTCACCTTTAAAAGCTGCAAACACACTGGGTAAAGAAGTTTGCATGATTTACACACAGTGGGGCAGACAGATGGAGGCAGAGGAAGGAGATCACACAAGAGGAAATATTTTCCTGAACCTGATAGTATCTAATACTCAACACAGGCTTTTTTACCTGCTGTGATTTCTGACAACTTCAATTCCAACAGAAGTTCATCAGATGCTTCCACAAGGAGCCACACAAGTGACTTTATTTACCAAATAACTGTCTCCGTACACAACCAGGCTCTTGTGGAGTAAACCTCACGCTAAATGAACTGGACCAGAAGTCTGATTGTAAAGTGCCTCGATAGATTTCCTGTTTGTGGGTTACAGATTACTGGTATTAAAATCACAGAGAGCAGATTCATCATTTAGGCTGCTGTCAGCGGCTCATTAGCATCACAATGTGAAACTGTAAAATGATGAATGAACTGAACTTGGAGTGCTTCTTCAAACTGGGCAGACAACGGATTTAACACTCCTCACGCTAACACACACTTACACACACTATTGAATATCATTGAGTTAGATGTCCTTTAGTGAGCTGTTAAATAGTTCGATATGTATCCTCTGAGTCCACTCATAGGTCGTATGAAAGATGGAGATTGCCTTGGTGTTCATTTTTCTGAGATGTGCAGTTTTCTTCTTTTTACTTGAAGACATTAAAGGGATATGACACTGTGATTCACAAATGCTGCCCTTGCAAAGTCGAGTGTGTGTGTGAATGTGTGTTTAAGGGTCAGAGATGGGACCTGAACATCCCTGCTCCACCAGCCAGATCACCCCTCTGGTACAAAACATCAACACCAGAGCTAAACGCATCTGTTACAGGTATTTTGGCTTCACTTTTGTGCAACAAGAGGAGGTTTTGCAGTGTCGTCCATCATTATACACATTCAATAGTCAGGATTTACTTTAAGTTCTAATCTGTGATTTTCTTCTGCTTGATCAGAGTTCCAACATGATTTTACCAGTACATTTCCACAACTTTCACATACATTTTCCATGTCTTCATGGAACATTTTCATGACCAAACATTGTCTGAAACATCTGTGCATAAGAATACCAATCCATGACAAAATCTACAACAGCATCTCCTGATCAAGTTTAGGAAAAACTGTGTGGTTTGGTTCAGAATAGGTATTTAAAGAACATTTCTAAGACTTTTCCAAAACTTCTCCCGGCCTGCAAGTTATTATATCAAACCCACAAGTGTTTAAATCAGTTGATGTATCTTACAGTGGACTTCAGGTTCAAGGTTTAGAAGAGTTAGATTGTCTTTGTAGAACCTGCTAAGAGTTAGAGGTAGTCCGACAGCACTTCAGTGTAAAGATCTTTAATTGCTTTATAAGATGAGTTCATCAATCAACTCTTTCTAAGGCTGTCAGAGTGATGAAAAGTCTGATCCCAGAGCGATCAGAGCTCAAGTACATCTCCAACAAGGTGCCTGGTTAAGAAAAACAATGCCACTTTGATTTTTTGTGCTTTGGTCTCTCTAATGCAAAATAATTTCTACTTTGGTGCTTTTTCAAAATCATTCCCCAGACTTTCATGTCAATAAAGTCTGCAGTTACTGTGAAATGGAGAAAATGTGATCCAGAACACACAGACATCTAATTTCATATGATAACACAAAGACAAAAGCAGAGTGTTAAACTGAACCGTCTGATTGCTGCATCAAAGCCTGAACAAAGTGAATTAGTGAATCTGCAGCAGTTCATTCTCTATTAACTGTCTGATTGATTTATCTCCTGACTGTGTCGGCTCGACTTTGCAGGCTGACCTTTCACCTTACGGACTGAGATGATCAATATGCTCAGGATCAATTGTTTTGGAAACTTTGAGGCCAACACATTTAGCATTAAAGTGAAAAAGGTTGTATTTTTGAGACTCTTCATCCTAGAATAAAATATCACAATACACCAGTGCATCAATACTCTCTTGCAGCCCAAACATCATCAGGACCCAACACCTTATTTTTCATCCTGCGGCTCCGTCTCAGTGTGTCTTTCTCATTTTCTAAAGATGATACTGAAGCTGACATGAGGAGAGGCAACAGAAACAGAGTGGACAATGGAGTCCCAGTGAGAAAAGGGGGATACCGAGGGAGGAGAGGAGGGAGAGAAGACATTTGTGCACAATGACTCCCTGTGTTGTTTCCCTCTCCTCTCTCTCTCCTCGGTTTTGTCTCCCACACGTGCTCTGTGGGGATGTGGGAAGGCACCGCCATGGCACTGCCCTGCACCGGCCCCAAACACTCACACACACGCACACGCACACACACACATGAGAGGAGAGGACACACTGTCCAGTAAATTCATCACTGACGTCTGACTGAGAAAACACAGCTGTGACAATAAGCAGCCTGAGAAAGTGATCGGCTGCAGACGGACGAAAAAAAGAGAGTCAGGGAAATACGCAAAGTGTGAAAAAGTTCAGATGGAGAGACGAAGAAAGAGAGGGAGGTCTGCTTGAAGAAAAGGAAAGAGGTGTGAACCTGCAGAGGAAGAAGAGAGAAAGAAAACATCATGGAGGAAGGAGGGAGAGAAAGAGAGATGAGAAGGGGAGAGGGAGGGAGAGAGACCAAAAGAGGTGAGAGACTGAAATCTGAGATTCATAAAATAAACAGAGCTGCACAGAAAGAGAGAGAGAGAGAGAGAGAGAGAGAGAGAGAGAGAGAGAGAGAGAGAGAGAGAGAGAGAGAGAGAGAGAGAGAGAGAGAGAGAGAGAGAGAGAGAGAGAGAGAGAGAGAGAGCACAAGGGAGAGAGCACAGAGAACATGAGAGAGACACAGACCCAGGTGAGAGGGTGAAAAACAGAAGAAGAGTCTCATGCTCACATATTCAGTGACTGCAGTCACACACACACACAAACACACACACACACACACACACACACACCTTCAGACTGACAAGAGGAGGAGGAGGAGAAGAGGAGGAAGGACTCAGCTTATTGCCAGGCGAGCAAGTTTTGTGTCAATATCTGTAATGGAATAAAGGTTGCCTCAGACAGTATCCAATCAACCTCTGTGCATGAGTGCGTGCGTGCGTGCGTGCGTGCGTGCGTGCGTGCGTGCGTGCGTGCGTGCGTGCGTGCGTGCGTGCGTGCGTGCGTGTTTGAGACAGTGAGAGAGACAAACTTGCATTCATCAGCATATAGAGCTGGGCGATACTGAACACTATGTTATCACGTTTAATATTTAGTATCAGTTGATATCGATAATTATCACTATAGATATCAAATCATTGTTTCATTTAAAATTTAAAGACAATTTTTTGGTCTGTTTCAGCTGTGTTTACATTCTGCTCCAAAGGTCTTTAAGCCCCGTCTACCTCTCACCCTGCAACATGATTGGCTGTTCAATGCCGTCTTCTTCTTCTGTCTAATGTTGGGTGTCAACTAGTGTTTAGGGCTCATTAAGGCCTCCTTTTCCAGTGATTGGGGGTGTAATTACAGGTTTATTTATACCCAATTGTATCAAACATTTGTTATATTTATATCGAGGAAAATTATATTACAATAATTATCCTTATCAAATTATCGCCCAGCTCTATCAGCATACGGCTGCATGGATCTCCACCACCATCCACCTGCTACACATTTAGCCTTCATTCCGTCAAAGAGCTCCGTCTCATTTACTCTATTAGCATTGTGTGTTTTATTCGGCAACACATCAAATATGTTCACATGTTCCTCCAGTTATTACAAATCATCAGAGTTCCCCAGGTCAGACTAATCCTGTGTGAATAGAGCTGGAGAAGAAGAAGCACACAAACTAAGGCAGAATGAAGATGAAGAGGGATGAGAGGAACAACAACAGTAAGTATAAATAGGGATAAAAACAAGATTTAAAACCAAAAATGTTGCCTTTTCTCAGAATCATTAACACTGAAGAATCATTTATATCTGGACTAGAAATACCCTAATAAATCCAGAGATATAAATAGAGTTTGGATTTACTCTGGTCTGAAGCCGAATTCTGGAAACAGAAGCTTTTTAATTTATCTGGAAAATTCTGAGAGAGAGAGAGAGAGAGAGAGAGAGAGAGAGAGAGAGAGAGAGAGAGAGAGAGAGAGAGAGAGAGAGAGAGAGAGAGAGAGAGAGAGAGAGAAGTGACTTTTCCTCTGTTGTGAGGGATTAACTTCCTGTGCTTTATCACGTGAGATGAGATTAGCTCAATCAAGTTTGCTCACACACGCATGCACACGGGAGGAAACAAAGGGAGCTTTTAGGAAAACTGTTTTCTGTTTTCAAATTAAAGCATTAAAGAAGAAGAAGAAGGAGAGAGAGGAGTGAGAGAGAGAGAGAGAGAGAGAGAGAGAGAGAGAGAGAGAGAGAAAGAGAGAGAAAGAGAGAGAAAGAGATGAAGGGTACAGGAGGGGAGGGTGCTGAATTGATTAAACCAGCACATCTATGACTTGTGCATCAGTCTCTGTCATGAGGAGCTGAAATTCCCGTGGAGTATCCAGTGTGAGCACATAATTTGTGCACTTTTACGGTTGTGCATTGCAGAAGATTCCCTCACACAGTGTGAGTTCACTTTTCACCGCAACATTTATAAAATCCAAGCCACAACCTCCAGCGTTTAAATATGAAGCCCATGCAGAAGGGCTACAAACTGCAGTTCATCAAGCGTCCACTAGAGGCTGGCTGCAGAAACAACGGAAACCGCATACACACCAATTCAAAGAAGACAATTTCATTTATGTATGCCCGGACTCAGGGTATAACCAAGGATATAAAAGTAATCCTGACTGGACTTAGTATTACTGAATTAGTCACTGAGATATCTGACTGTGCTGAGTGAAAAACAGATGAAGTGATAAAGTGAAAATGGAACTACCAGAGGGGGTGAGCCCTAGTTCTTCCAAGAGCTGAAGACTGTGAGAAAGGAGGGATGTAACCTCCATAACAGGCTCAATGTTTAGTTAAGACTTTAACTATACATGTCTGACCCTGCAGGGGGTCTCATGATCATAATAGTCCAGCACCTCAAGTCAAACAGTCAGACTGAACTGGTCCCAGATCAGAATCTGAGGTCACCAGTAGTGTGCTGAGAGGTCAGAGCGCTGCAGCTGTCCTTACCATGAAGTTCAGCCTGACAGTAACATGACTGCTCCAGTCTTCAGTGGTTACGTAACAGAGACAGAGAGGGGCTGACACAGCATTCACAGGCTCAAGAGTAAAGCTTTTATTTAATTACATCTCACTGATTATACACAACAACACTGAGCACATGAGCTCTGCAGGATAAGGTCCACGGTGTTGATGATTTACAGAATCCCATACGTCTCTGACTCATTAAACAGTGATTATTATCAGTCACAGTCCACTCTATCTTAATGAATGTGTGCACCCGAACCTCACTGGTTTCCTGTTGATTCTCAACGCTAATATTGACCAAGCAAACATCGGGCAGTGTTGTACAATATTAGCAGAACCAGATAGCCTCATTCATCATGCTCTGATCTGATATATCATTATTACCAAAGACAGGAATAAACTGGGATGAGGATCAATACCATCATCTTTAACATGCTTTATTTTGAAATTCCAATGTATGTTAACACTAACAGGTTTGTGTTTGTTATAGTTCCTGTTCTGTTTCAGTTGTGTTAGATTGGAAAATGATCTGCCATATATACATAAGTTTTATATATTCAGATGCTTCAAACATAATCAAAACATGAATCATAAAACTCTGAATATTGGTTGCACCACTGATTAAGATGTGGTCTATTTTTGGCGTCTATTTTCGTTGCATCCGTGTTGCAAAGCACACAACTAGCAGTTTCTGTGTAACTCTTTCTTGTTCCATCTGTTTTCACCATGTTAACTTTGCAACCCTGATAGCAACCAGTACATCTCAGCCAATGGTAGTTTGATCTCTGTGAGGTAGAGATGAACCCTCAACCAACCGACTTGTGCCGCCAACCTCCACTAATCACTTGTCTTAATTTGAGGAGTCCTCTGAGTCAAACTGTTACTCCACAAGGTTTATTTACTACAAGCTGCATCAGATCCAAGCAGAAACCTCCGGCCGTGAGAATTAAAGCCAATGCGGAGGCGTTAAAAACTGCAGTTCATCGAATATCCACTTGAAGCTGGCTCTGGAAGTACCGGAAACCACATACACACACATTTTAAAAAGCTGTTCTTTACAGCAGAAATAAACATGTTAACAGCCTGGTACAAAAGACGAGTGTAGTCTGGATAGCTCATGTCTCGATCGGCACACACTGTAGGGGGGGGTTCATTTTTTTCTAAGGCGCCAATCTCGAAGATATTAAGATTACGTGTTTTCCATTATGAGAGGCACAGCTGACTTGATTGACAGGCGTCACACTAGCTCAACAAAAGTTGTGTTGGGTTCAGCATTTCCAATATGGCTCCTACCGACAACTGGCTTCAAAACAGCACTTCAGAAACATGCAGATGACGTCACGGATACTACGTCCATTATTTTTACAGTCTATGATCAGATCACACACCCTGCATAACACCTTCAGATTAAGGAAGTGATTTATTGTTCTGATTGGATTACATTCACACGTCCCTCCTTCTGTGATCCTTGATGTAATTTCATTGTAGTCCCACAGGAACCTGAGGAGAGCGTGAAAGCTCAATTTGACCCAGACATGCTGTCTTTTCTCAGAATAGCATATGGAGCTGGTTTAACTCTGGGACACCAATGAAGGGTCTCAACTACAGAATATTTCATGTATTCGGGGCACAGTGAGATGACTGTTTGTCCAGGCTCTGCTCTGTAGGACCCCAGGTACCTTCACTCCTGCTGCTTTTGCTGGAACACACACACACACAGAAATTTGCAGACAAACACTCCGAGATCCCTGTCAAAATCCCCACTGCTTGTCCGCTGATCCGAGTGAGAAATACTTGTCCAAAGTGCGCCACATACACACACAAAGCCCTACAGGCTGAGGCTCAGTCTTTAATAAAAGTCATGAGATAGAAAAGTTGTTTTTCTATGTCGCTGGATTTACTGTAAACTAAAGATATCTGGAGACAAGAGAGATCCACGTGTCGGGCTATGTTTGCCAAAGTCTGTGCCGCTGAGCCATTAGGTATTAGGTGTACACAACATGATGCTATCTACCTGGTTACACAAGCAGGCATGTGTGCATATGGGTCCTTGACATATATGCAGGTTATAGAGAGTGAAGATTTTAAAGAGCTTGTAAAAGACTGAGGCTGAAGGCAGGATTTTTAACAAAAGTCACAAAACTGAGTCTCTTCTCCCAGTTTGTGAGTGAAACGAACTTTAACTCTTAGTGTCAAAGTTTACTCAAAGAGAAAGGCTTCTGTGCCTGACTAAAGCTGACATGTTCCTATCAGTAGTTTACCTTAGTGTGGAAATCAGCAACAGGGTTAAAGGTGAAGACATCCTGGAGCAGGAGCAAATAAAAAGTGTTGATCACAGCATCAAAGTGTTGAATGCTGCCATACGAACTGAAATAATTGTCCTCTGTCCTGATGAAAATGCTTGTTTAGTTGATGTAAAAACAAAGATGTGACCATAAATAAATAAGTAGGACAGTCAACATTTTTTGTTTGGGTTTTAGAAATTAATATGGTCTAATTTTTTTAACAGGGGGGCACTGGTGGCCTAGCGGTCTAAGCGCCCCACATACAGAGGCTACAGTCCTCGTCGCAGGGGTCGCCGGCTCGATTTCCGGCCGGTCAACCATCTCCTGCATGCTTTCCCCCACTCTCTACTCCCCACATTTCCTGTCAGCTGTCCTATGAAATAAAGGCAAAAAGGCCAAAAGTATAACTTTAAAAGTTTTAACAGGAACCACAGATGATATCAAAAACTTAGAAATACAAGAGAGCAAGCACTTTACAGACCTAAGCAATCTTGATTCACCTTTTCCTAAATAAAAATACGCTATGAAATGGTTTGACCCAATACAATACAATACGATACAACATGATACAAAATGATACGATAGGGAATTAAACTAAACGAAAGGAAAGGATAGAAACAAAACAAAATGGTACAAAACAAAACAATACCATACTAAACAATACTAAATGATAATTACTGTACAACACAAAACAATATGATATGGAATGGTAAATGGTAAATGGACTTGTACTTATATAGCGCTTTTCTAGTCTGTCTGACCACTCATAGCGCTTTTACATACTACTCATCGCATTCACCCATTCATACCCATTCACTCACTTAAAATCCTTCTTTTAACCTACAAAGCCCTTAAAAATCAGGCACCCTCGTATCTTAAAGAGCTCATAGTGCCCTATTACCCCTCTAGAACTCTACGCTCCCAACATGCAGGCTTGCTAGTTGTACCTAAAATCTCTAAAAGTAGTGTGGGAGGTAGAACCTTCAGTTATCAGGCCCCTCTCCTTTGGAATCATCTACCAGTCAGGGTCCGGGAGGCAGACACCCTCTCCACTTTTAAGAGTAGGCTTAAAACTTTCCTTTTTGATAAAGCTTATAATTAAAGCTGGCTCAGGCTTGGACCAGCTTTTGTCATGCTGCTATAGGCCTAGACTGTCGGGGGAACTGGCACACTGACACACTGGGATCCTAGCTCACCCCCTTCCCCCCAACCCCTTCATCACTTACTTTAACTCTGCCTGTCCCATTAAAATTACTAACCATAGAGCTTTCTGGAGTCCCTGAGCTCCCTTGTCTCGTAGGTTCCTCTGAGCTGCCGTAGACGTCCTCCTGCTGTGGACGATCTGGACTCCAACTGATACTGACGTGCTGGACTCCAGCGGCAACAGCTTCTACGACTCGTCTCATCACTATCACTTCTCTCTCTTACTCCCCTCTATCTGTCTCTCCAGACCCAACTCAGTCGAGGCATGATGGCTGTCTAACATGAGTCTGGTTCTGCCTGAGGTTTCTGCCTGTTAAAAGGAAGTTTTTCCTCGCCACTGTAACTAGCTAAATACTGCGATGTGCAATGCTCATGATGGATTAAGGTGGGGTCAGACTGAGTCTTACCCTGTCTTGAAGTTGGGTCTCTGTTCATAATTTGACATAGAGTGGTCTAGACCTCCTATGTTTGTAAAAGCGTCTTGAGATAACGTTTGTTGTGATTTGGCGCTATACAAATAAAGATTGATTGATTGACTCACTGATGGTAGAGGCTGCTAATATTAGCTGATCTCTCATTTGTACACATTCACACAACGCTGAACAACAGAGGGAGCAATTTGGGGTTCAATGTCTTGCTCAAGGACACTTCGACATGTAACTGCCTTAGCTGGGATCAAACCGCCAACCTTTCAATTGTAAGACGACCGTCTAAACCCACTGAGCCGCCGTAGGATATAATAGGAAACTGAAAAAAACTACAAGAACGATTTGATACGATACAATACACAACAAACCAGAACCTTACAAAATGAAACGAAAGCATCAAAACAATACGATACAGTAAGAAACGAAGCGAAACGAAAAGAAAATAATTGGTACGAAATGAAACAACATGAAACAAAAGGATACAACACCATACGATACGAAATGAAACGAAACAAAACAATACGTTACGAAACACTATTGTCTTTTTTGCAAACTTGTCAAGGACTCAAGTGCTTAATACTTCTTTTGTAGCTTTCTACCACAGTAGTTATAATGCATTAAAACAATAAATATTGACAAATACGGAATAATCCATAACAACATGATGTTGTCACTTAACATTGTGTGCTCAAAAGGCTCTTTAAAACATCCAAGACTATATTAAATGTGAGATTCTGCCTAAATTTAAAAAGAATCTGAAGCTCTGGTCATCTTTAATCAACACCCAGACTCCTGATCTCTACCATCAGGAGCTGTGCACACATCCAGAAGCCCTCCGGCCTCTTATCTCTTCAGCCTCGGCCGGCTCCTCTCTGCCATCTGAGCTGAGATGATTGGCTGTGACTTAAAACACACACAGTGTCTGTTCAGTTGGACTCAGACTGTATAACACAGATCCACCTGCTGCGCTCATATCTGTCTCTGCTCGGCCGTCTGACTGTGAGCTGGTTCATCCGCAACACATCTCAACTGAGACCAGAGAGAGAGGGAGGGAGGGAGGGAGCAAGGTGTGTTGTAATTAATTTAAAGGTAATGACGCCCATCTATCTTACAGCAAGTGGGTGTCACTGCTAGATGTGACACACACACACTCACACACACACACACACACACACACACACACACACACACACACACACACACACACACACACACACACACACACACACTGGCCGACTGATTTAATCAATCTCCTTTGATTTAGCCTTCCCCTCACAAAGGTTAGAGCTACTTGCTTTACTGATTGTTTCTGATACTACTGGAATGTGTGTGTGTGTGTGTGTGTGTGTGTGTGTGTGTGTGTGTGTGTGTGTGTGTGTGTGTGTGTGTGTGTGTGTGTGTGTGTGTGTTGGGAAGAAAGGATCGATTACAAGCTGCTTTACAGTGCAGCCACATGAATACCTAATATTATTCCAACTTTAAGAAAAAGTTAAACATTGTGAATTAATTTATGTGTGTGTGTGTGTGTGTGTGTGTGTGTCTGTGTGTGTGTGTGTGTGTGTGTGTGTGTGTGTGTGTGTGTGTGTCTGTGTGTGACAGTGACAGTCATTGGGGACTTTGTATACAGGCTTACTGGAGTCGTATTGTGCTAACACGTACACAAGGTGATCAATGAAGTATACCTCCAACAACCTCACACACACTCACACAAACAAACACACAAACACACTCACACACACACACAAACACATACACACACACCTTTGTCCCAGTAGGAATAACACAGCCGCTGTGGCTTATACTGACTCTTGAAGCAGCAGGCTGAAAGGCAGAGTGGAGGTGATATCTGAGCTTGTCGGGTCAAATTCTCAGACTCACGATCAAACACGCTCACACTCGGGATGTTGGCAAATTAAACAAACTGCTCTTATTTTATTGAGTTTAAAGGCCACGACTGTGTGTGTGTGTGTTTGTGTGAATAACCCTCATAAAATCAATGGACTCATGATTACACTGTTTACCTCCATCCATTCCCTAGCTTGTCTATTTTTAGTGTCTCCTCTTTTTAAATGTCTCCTTTCAAACGCTTCGATCAGCACCATCATCACGTGACTGAACATTGTGAGAGTGATCGCAGTGTGAGAATAACATTGCCAGAAACTTCTTCAATAGTCTGTTACAACTTTAAAAATGAAGTGTGTTTTATGCCTGGTAACATAAACCTTAATCGTGCACATGTTGAGACAGCTGAGTGCTTCCCAAAGATGTTGAAGTTAAACAGAGGGCTAACTCTGTTAAATTAGTCGGACCAAAACTAAAACTAACTATTAGCAATGTGGATTCACTTGAGGTGAATATTCAAATGAATGAATGTTTTTGTCTACTTTGATCACCTGTTAGAGAAGAACAAAAGTTTACAACTGGGGTAACTCGCAAAAAAAGAAATAACACCATTTCAGAGGCTTAATTCAGAGTTATTCTCTGAATCTCTAGGACAGCTGAAGAGAGACAGGAAATGTGGGGAGTAGAGAGCAGGGGAAGACATGCAGGAAATAGTCGAACGGCCGGGAATTGAACCGGCGACCCCTGCGACGAGGACTGTAGCCTCTGTATGTGGGACGCTTAGACCGCTAGGCCACCAGTGCCCCAATTCAGAGTTATTGTAACGGAAATTAAATGCAGAGTGCAGCTAACACTAGCAGAACTAGCACCACAAGCCTTTGGTCCTCCGTGTAGGAGTGCTGGTGACGCATTGCTCATCAAGGTGGTTGTTCACTGATTTAAACAAACCCAACTTTATCTCCATTTGCTAGATCAAAACACTCCAATCAAAGACCAAATAAAGCTACCAAAAATAAAAAGCAGGAATCAAATGAATCAAAGGTAAAGATGAACTTCATGTGCAGACTGATGGTTCTGTCCATTTCCACTAGACAGGATGGAATTCTTCCCAGCTGCAGCACATGAGTCCAAATTGAAACAACTATGCATGTCACCTCTGATGTTACCTCACATACTCATCAATTATCTACCTGGAGGATCCTTCAGTGATTAGATAAGATGTTTTTGTTTCATCCACTCTGACGTAACACTCTTCACCCACTTCTCGTGTCCTGCCAGAATGTCATCTTTTTATGATCAGTGTGACTCGACCTGCAGATAACCTTTGAGGAATGCAGCTCGCAGCTTAACCAGTGATGAGCTCAATCTTTAACAGCTTTGACTCTGCTGTTGTTTTCACGTCTCCAGTCAGGGGGATGGATGCAGCAGATATATCCATCATATCCATCCCTGTATGAACCTGACAGGGATTTAACTTTGACTCCAGGGGTTGAGTCATTGAATAAATGTTCTTGTTAAAGAAGCTGAACTTGTCCTGGTTATCTCATCAAAAGGCCATATTTCTAAAAGCATCACTTGGTAAAGCTTCCTGAGATGTGATGCCAGAAATCTGGAAAATCTAAACACTCAAATAAGTTTTGATGGAGTATCAAAACAAACAAAACTCAGTGGGAACAAACTTTGACTTAGATATCAAATATGTGTGCGATATGTTGAGGAAGACTGTTCAGAGTTTGCTCTACATCTGGATTAAAGGAGGCCCGTTATAATAGCTGGTGCAGGGGGCTGCTGCATTCACCTGATGTCACATTTACATGTTTCTTCCCCTAACAGAGCTCCCTCCTCGGTGTGAGAGTCCCTGATTGGAGACCTGCAGGTCTCTCGCAGCACAAATTAAAGACCTTTTTAATGCCTCCTGCAATTGAAAACACATTTAAAAAACACAACGAAGAGCAAGAAAAACAGCAAACAGTCTAATTGTAATTTGCACTGCTAATGAAATGGGAGAAAGTAAAAGGATATCAATTGCTAAGGCGTATAAAGCTGTAGTTTGTTTACTGAAGCGGGTAATATTCAGTGTTTCTGTTTATCTGCGACTCTGTGGACGACTCAGGGAACTCCCCGTCCAACTCTTAGTACCTGCAAACCGTGCATTACAACAACACTGGGGCTGCTGCTGCCTCATTCAGGGGCTGTACTTATAGATATCTGACAATGAATAAACTAAATATGTTTATGAGATGTTTTAAATAATTTTAGCAGTATGTGTGTGTGTGTGTGATCAGAGGTAAAACAGTGTGGACAGCTTTACTCTCTGACCTGAATCAGTGTGCAGGTACAATCAGTGAGATATTAACACAGCCTAATCTCTATCAGTCCACGCGCTACCATTAGAGAGTATGATACTGTGACCAATGTCCACGTTCATATCAGTGTGTGTGTGTTACATTCAACATAAAAAGACTGCACCATCAGGGATTTCATATTATGTTTATGTGTGCATTAGGTTTGTTATCACTGTTGTTAAATCAAAATCAAACATTCTTTACAAAGACATGATGGCTGAAACTGTCGTGTGTGTTTTTTAAACCAACTACAAGAGTTTGGGTCCATGTGTGGGCTCGCTCACATTTTCAACATCTGCTTAGATATAGAAGTGATGATAATAATAGAGAAGATGTCTCCTATGATTTCTCTTTTGCTGATGGTTGTAGTTGGTCATCTTTTGCATGGAAGTACATTGTGTGTTTATTTGTGTGAATTATTATTATTATTATTATTATTTTAATCACTGCTTTAACATTTATTTTTCTTATTTATTTATTTATCATATTCATCTGATCTTTTTATCTCTACCTTCTTTTTCACTTTCCTTTCCACTCTTACTTATTTTATTAATTTTACTGTATTGGTTTTATTTTATTTTTAAGTATTTTATTTATAATCATGCCTTTTATAATTTTACTATTGCTGCTGTTTTCTGTCTCTGTTATTCTGTGAAGCAGCACTACAGGCTGCATGTTTATATGTATGAAAGGTGCTGTATAAACAAAGTTGAGTTGAGTTGAGTTCATATCAAACATTTTAATGAAAAAACAAAACACTAAATCAATGTTGTGAAAGCTGAGTCCAGAACATTAAAGTCCACTTAATAAAAAGACAGAAGATCAGACGACCAAGGTTCAATTAGGTAGCACATGCTGTCATCTGGTCTTTGTTAGTGATGTTAGTTTTGCAAGTTAAATCATATGTAGAACTAACATGAGCACCTTATACACCTTATTTAAATCCGCTCTGTCACCTCTGTGGTTTTGGTGCAACAAACTGCAGCTGTTTCAGCATATTAACCACATTCTTATTATTGTTGCACATAGATATTCTTAATATTTGAAATGCTTTCAGCAACTGTTAAACACAGAATACCTCAACATGATCTATTGATCCTTATTTTAAAATGCTTTGCTTTAAAGTAGAAAAATACTTTATATTTAAGTCACAAGAGGAGTGCACAGGAGGTAAGAGAGATGATTAAGAAATGCTGCTCCTGTCTTTGTGACACTTCCATCACAGACCCTCATCAGTGGACTCTGAAAGGATGAAGGTCTCACACCAATACTTTGCTAGTTAATATATTTTGCACGATAGAGAGTGTGTGAAATGTGCATTTTTTAGAAGGCTTTACATTTCATGACTCATTTTTAACTTATGTAACAAACATCACTTTCACATCGGTCTCATGAAGGATGTTCAGTGTTCTATATGGTAGAATCAGTGTTTTAGCTGCATGATGAACTTCCTTTATGTAACTAATACATGACTGTTACTGTTAGAGCTTCTTAAATCCAGAATGTGTTCTTTAATGTCTTTGTCTCACTGAATTCGACTTGATAGGAGTGCTTAAGTGTCAGATACTCCTCCACAGTGAATGACAGACATGATGTCATACAGACTCTGTGTGAAAACGCTCATGCATGTACGTGTGCGTGATGTAATGTGTGCATACTCAGGCTGCGTCAGTCAGAGTGCTCACATTCCTGAGCCCAGTGCAGTGCACCACATCACAGCCCTGCAGCACTTTGTTAGAGCTAAACCCCAACAGGTTTTTCTTCCTGTCCCTCCTGCTCTCCCCCTCAAGTGGGAGGGGGGACGAGAAGGGGGAAGGGGAGGGGAGGTGCAGAATTGCTGAGGCTTTGGCAAACTTATTAGAGACAGGTCGATGTGTGTGAGCTTTCACCACCAGCAGCAGGATACAGGAAGGGAAGGAGCCAGCGTGTGCTATTTATTTCACGTGGACAGGAGGGATGGAGGGGATAGACGGAGGGATGGAGGGGATAGACGGAGGGATGGAAGCACAACGAGGTGAAAGAGGAATGGAGGGGGAAAGAGAAGCTAAAGATAACATTTACCGATCCAGCCTTTTCGTGAATGTCAAGAAACAAAGAAGAAAAAGCTTCCCAAAGGTCTGGTCTGCTTTCACAAGTACTTCATCACATTCAGCATGTTCACTGTAGAATGCACAATCTATCTGGTGCACACACACACACAAACACACACACCAGCAGACACACACCGACACAGACACACACAGTCGCTAATTGCCACTGCATAACGACACAGGCTCACACGAAGGGATTATAACGATGCAGATGCACAACAGACTCTTCATGCCTGCAGAGGATGACAAAAGATCTGTGCACAAGCTCTTCATAAAACACCCAAACACACACGCACACAAACAAGTACATAGACACACACACACACACACACACACACACACACACCAAAAGCTTAACATAAAGCTTCGTATCAGTTATTTAGACCGAGTGTGTCTCACCTGGAGAAAACTGAGATAGAATAAGACAGAGAGAAGACAAGTTGGGAAACCTCCTACACTCTTCTATTTGTCCTTTCTCAGAGATTGGGAACAGAATACACACACGCGCAAACATACACATACACACACGCAAACATACACATACACACACACACACACACACAAACACACACACACACACGACACAGGGGATAGGACTGGCTATGGGAGGATGAGCACAGTCGTAGGTGCCATACACACTTAAAAAAACAAACACCCACCTGCAGTAAAAATAAAAATGGAGTGATGTTTCAGTTTGAACACAGAGACACAGAGAGGGTGGAAGAAGGAGACAAAAGAGTCGGGTTGGACATGATGACTCCTCTTCACAGTCAGAGGCTTCAGCTTCGTACTTGTGTGGCTGAGTGTTGGGGCTACTGCTGGTTAAAGTTGTGTTTTTACGAGAAAGGATCTCAGAGTTTCTGGAGGATTTATTAAATGGTTCACAAAATCACAGAGTAGAGACGGGCTGGAGTAAATCTGAGACTCCTCGAAGGGAGAGAAGACAAGATGAGAATTCTTAAGAGACAAAAATCACAACTTTAATACCAGAGAAGTTTGTTTAAGGTGGTTACATACTTCCATATCAAGGCCAGGTCGGTTTCTATTCTAGTCAATGTGTTAACTTCCACTGGATCTGCCCCGTTGCGTTTCGGCGGCATCTCTGATCCAGATCAGATATGCAAGCCTTCTATTTTTGCCGGATGCCGGAGCACGACACATCAATCTCAACAGTGCAGATGGAGCGGGACAGGAAGTCAGGTTTCACCAAAACAAAATGAAAACATCCGGTTAATTTTCAGAATAAAACACTCTGTGTTATCACCAGATCGTATTTCACTTAACTACAACAACAAACCGTCATGATGAGTGGAGCCAGGCCTGGAGTCAACAGGTCAGAGGTTTTCAGAGGACCATAAAGACAACATGGATGAAGAGAGGAGGAGGAGAATCCTTGACTCAGTAATACTGTGGAAAACCTCGGTCACATGACTCCAGCTGTCTGGCCGTCCTGCTTCGTGCTGCATTCTGAAAACGCAACTGGTGGGTGTTGACGGCGGAGAGAGCACAGAGCCGGACTGCAGCGGAGACGGACCGGACACGGTTGAAGACCTGTGTCAGCGTATGTGTCGCTCCCGCTGTGTGCTTCTAAGCCATGCATATCTTGCTTTTGCAACCCTGTATTCCTTAGTACGTACACACCAGCACTGTTGCAGGATCATAGTTTGCGTATCTTCTTCTCTCTCTGCATTTCCTGTTTGTATGATTCAACTAAAGATTCAGGATTCAGCAGCTTCTCAGTCTGAAGAACCAGAGAGGGGAGGAAAAGAACGACCGAAGAATGATGAAATCTTGGTTCAAGTTTTTTCCCCCTCCATCACTCATGTCACCTCCTCCCTCCTCTCACCTTTTCAATCACCATCTATTGTTAAAAGTCTTCGCTGGGTCACCCTGGGGTGGCATCAGGTGGCACTGCCAGTCCGACCTGCACAATGCTCCTCATTCTCCCACAATGCACCCTGACCCGTGTGAAAGTGCGGAGAGAGCACATCACACCAACACTGCCGCAGTACAACACCTGTGGGTGCCTCCTGTCTGTCTGTCTGTCTGTCTGTCTGTCTGTCTGTCTGTCTGTCTGTCTGTCTGTCTGTCTGTCTGTCTGTCTGTCTGTCTGTCTGTCTGTCTGTCCCTCCCTCCAATATTCTCCTGTCCCTCTTTCCCTGGAGAGCAGCGGAGGAGAGGAGGACGAGTATGAATAAATGACTGACTTGCTGTCTGGTGTTGAGGGAAGAGGAGAGGCCTGACAATCATTTACATCGTTCACAGTGAAATAACTACCTTCATAAAAACATCCCCGGTTGATTACTGTCTTGAACACCGACAATTTTATTCAGTTTCTCATTTCAATTTTGCGATTTATCACAAACAATGAACACCTGTAATCTATCATCAGTCGGGCAACCTTCATTCAACAGATGGGTGTGACTGAAACAGTGAGGAAAGATTGGAAAGACGGCCTCTTAGTAGTGGCACTGAATGTTAAGTTTTGAATCCTTAACTTCACTTGAAATGAAACTCTTGTTATTTTCAAAAGGAGAAACTGAAGCAAATCCATAAACTGACAGGTAAAGTATTCACACTCTTACATTTTTTATTATAGTTTTAGCTGTACGGTAAGTTTCCACAACAGAAAGCAAAGAGGAGAGTTTGTTTAGCAAACAGATAAGAGGAAGAACTCCTGGCATTGTGTGTTCAAAGAGAGGATTGTGGAATTTTTGTGGTCTTGGGATCTCTGCTGTCTCAAATGTGGTTTGGGGGATTTGGAGTTCGAAGGTATCAGAGGGGAGAACATACTGGAGATGCTGCAGTTGATATTCTTAGTGGAGGTTTACACTTACTCAGTCTGCCAGGCTGTGTTAAACCCTTCAGCTGAAATAAACAGGCTGCAGACCTGGGCTTTGAGTCTTAGAATAATGCTTCATCTGATAGTGTTGGTGTGAGATAAACAGAGAGGTCTGGGACCGAACACGAGCACAGATTTGAATTCTAAATGTGTTCTCACCCTCATGAACTCTTTGATTCTGATCCTGTAGTCTACCTCTGGAGCCTGACATCACAAAACACACACACACACACACACACACACACACTCAGCTTATCCTTTGTGTGCTTGAGCCAGACAGGTCAGATGAGTACATGATATCACTATGCAGTCAAAGGCGTCAGGCTCGCTGTGAACAGAGTCTACTGCACCTGCTACAGTTATCAGTTTCCTGATTCTGCAGCTAAAAGAGCAAAGGGATCATTTCTGTGCAGCATTTTAAAGCACTATGTTTGCAGTAACAATCAGTTCAGACTGAGGTATCTGGGCTTCTGTTGGATTTACTAAAGTCAGTGCTTGAAGGAACTCTTTTGAGAGTTTAAATTTCAGTTTAAATGTCTAAGAAATTAGGTGTTTTCAAACATCCCTATGAGTACTGTGTGCCGAGCAAGCAGCAACTTCCGGTCTTAAGGCTGATCTATACTTATGCGTTGCCAAGCATCATAGTTGCCTTCACCGGAGGTCTGCGTAACTTCCGTACCTACACAGAGGCCTACGCACGTAGCTGACGTGCACTTCCTCCAAAATGTAACTACGTGTAGAATCGATGCGGACTGCAAGCCCCATGATTGGTCCGCTCGGCGGCATTGTGTTTCCCGCATTTACAGCACTTACGGGTTCCCCGCTCATCGGCCGCACTTCGGCCGTGTATTTCATCTCCTCCTCTCTCTTCTTCGTGTAATCATGTCTGTATGATAAACAGCAACATGTATCAGCTGTAGATTAACATAACACGCTCTGAATCTCTGTGGAAAAGTAAACAAAGATCGTAGCGGGGCCGGGAGCAGGCGACCGGCTATCAGAGAGACCGCACTGCCCTCAAGCATTTTGGCACGTATTGCTGCGCGACACAGAAGTATAAATCAGCCTTTAAAACATGAAGCCTATGCAGAGGTGTTATAAACTGCAGTACATCAAGCGTCCACTAGAGGCTGGCTGCAGAAACACCGGAAACCACATACACACCAATTCAAAGAAGACTATCTTTACAGCAGAAATAAACCTGTTTACAGCCTGGTACAAAAAACACTTTGGGTCTGAATAGCTAATTTCTTTATCAGCACACACTGTGCGGGGTTGAATACTTTTATAACTCGTTATTTTGAAGATGTTAAACTTGCAAGTTTTCCCCAAATAAGGGCATGCCTAACTTGATTGACAGGCAGGCACCCCATAGCTGTTAGCGTAAAGACTAAAGGCCCGCCTCTTTACCTCACACTAGCTTGGACAAAGTTATATTAAAGGTGACATATCATGCAAAATTGACTTTTTAATGGTTCTCTACCTGAAATATGTGTCCCTGGCATGTCTACAAACCCCCCAAGAATGAAAAAAATCCATTCTGCCCCTGTTCTGATTTCTACACCTTTCTGTAAATGTGTGTGAAACGAGCCGTTTCAGACTTCCGTGTTTTTGTTACGTAACAACAATATCCGGTCTGTCACGGAGTCAGAGCTCGGAGCTTGTTCAGCCCATAGACTGTATAAAATAATACTGAATCCCCCCTCCGTTTTTCATTACCTGCACACATGTGTGCTAACAAGGAGCTTAGGAGGGAGGCATGCTAGTTGTAGGCTGTCTTAATAAACACAAAGGTCGGTTTGACTTCCCACGTCTGCAGATTTGAAGATCTAGTGGATGATTTTTATTTATCATGGATAAGTGCTAGCGCTAGTTAGCATAGCTACATAGCTACATGTCGTAGCTGTAGCTGTGTAGCAAGACACACGTCGACTTACTGACAAATGAAACAACAAGAAACACTAAATCTGTGACCAATCCTTCAGAAAAGGTCCCGCTGCCTTTCTGGCAGAGGTCGGTTTTACTCCCCACGTCTGCAGATTTGAAGATCTAGTGGATGATTTTTATTTGTCATGGATAAGTGCTAGCACTAGTTAGCATAGCCACATAGCTACATGTTCGTAGCTGTGTACCAAGACACACGTCGACATACTGATAAATAAAACAACAAGAAACACTAAATCTGTGACCAATCCTTCAGAAAGGTCCTGCTACAGGCGCCTCTCCGTCAGGATCAGATTCTGGATCAGATTCAGAGGGTTGAAGTAACGCGATCTCTGAGCAGCCGTGTATATTCAGCCAACATGTAAACATTAGATCAACGTGCCGGAGAGCCGAGGCACATCCACTCCCTGAGGGGGCGTGGTCAGAGAGAAAACAGAGTGTTCGGAGGAGGGCTGAAGAAGAGGGCTTTTCAGGCATGCCAAAATCTGATTTCAAAGTGTTTTTTTGGGAGAGACATGTTTTGGAGACCTCTTAGACCAATATATATTGATGAAAAAAGCGTGATATGTCACCTTTAAGTTCAGCATTTCCAATATGGCACCCACTGACGATTGGCTTCAAACCAGCGCTTCAGGAACAGATGGGTGACGTCACAAATACTACGTCCATTTATTATGCAGTCAATGGTGCCGAGGTGTGTTATGTTCATGCAATCCACAGGAATGTTACCTTAACAGGCACCAGGAGGAGGTTTCACTGATGATATGATAGGACCACACACAAAAGAAATCCCCCTCACACTGCTAATGTAAACCGAGACGGTGGCACAGTCGGGCCGGCGCTCTTCGTGTTACAGCAGCTTTAAATGATCATTCATTGTTATGATAAGTCATTTTTACATACAGTGTAATGTTGGGCCTGTAATGCGTCTGTTTTATCTGCTGAAATTTGATGCTTGAGAGTTTGAGCCCTTGCTGTGATAGCCGTGCTGAAATAATGTACTGCTGTCCTTGCTGCGAATGCTAATCTCTGAGAGGTAAATTATGAAGGATGCAACCAAAACCAGGCAGCTGAAGTACAGTGGAGAGGAGGGAAGGGAAAAAGGCAAGAAAAAATAAAAACAGAGAGAGGATTGATGGGCGAAAGGTGGATCATCTCCAGATTAAGCTAGTTAACAATCTAGTCACACACTCGCATTGTAACTGAGACCCTGTGGGCAGACCTTCAAACACAGGGTACCAGAGTGTGAGTCTCATGTGCATCCTTTCTGGGTTTGGGTGCACTGAGTGTGTCCATGCCCTTACATGTTGCGTGCGTGTGCATGTGCGTGTGCGTGTGCGTGTGCGTGTGTGTGTGCGTGTGCGTGTGCGCGTGCGTATGTGTGTGTGTGTGTGTGTGTGCGTATGTGTGTGTAGAAAGGCTAATCGTTTGTTGTGGTGAGAGTGCAGAGGGGCGTTCAAAGGCATGCATCCATTCTCCCAGGAGGAAGGAATGTCGCGGAAAACACACAAACACACAAACAGCAGCAAGGGAGCGAACGCATAAACGCTACAAGAGGAGGGAAAAAAAGAGGGAAAATTACACTGGGCGCTAGAAAAAGTAGAGAGTAAAGAAACTATGCCTGCAGCCATAAACAGTGCTGGTAATCAACTGTGAGGAAACCACTAAAGATACAAGTTTAAGAGCAAAGCAGAGTTCCACACCATTATAATGTGAGGATGAGCTCAACAGGAGCATCACAGAGGGGCTTTTAGTTTCAGAATATAAAACAATAAAGTGGAAAGTATTTATTAAAATCAATTCCACAAGTTTTACTAATACTGTCACACCTAAAACTGAAATACAGAGCAGGACCGAGCAGCAAAAAAGAAGCTGAGAGCAGAGCAGACCTGGAACATTCAGTTCCTCAACGGGCCACTGGAGGCCTGCTCCAGAAGTGAGTCATTTCCAATATAAAGCACATTATGCTCTTTTTGATCTCTTCAACCAAATACACTTTTAACAACAACTTAACAGAGGGTTACTGTTGTTAGGAGTCTCATTTATCTGAAGACTCGCCTCTCCTTATCGAGCGACAGGTGCTGCTAGCTGACTACAAGGTGTCACGCCAGCTAGTCTTAGCTGACTTTGTGTTGGTAAAGCTCTCAGGAGACTTTTTAATGCAACTTAAATTGATTTTTTTTGCAGCTTAGAGCAAAAACTATAAGATAAAAGTAGGTTTGTCAAATGAGGTCACTTTCCTTGACGTATTTTTTGGCGGCCCGTGCATGGCAGTCAGGACTGTGGTTGGCTTTTACCCACAGAGAAGATAGCTGCTTACTAGTATCAAAAGTCACACTTTCACTTCCCCTAAGAAGATCTCTTAGCTTTATTTGGCAGGAAAAGCTGGTGCCAGTTAACCAGGGATGGGCAATGATTTTCGGATATTGAAATCTTTTTTCACTTAGTAAAAATCAAAGAGTTACTTTGAATATTTTTTTTAAAGGAAAATTTTTCATCATTTTTAATGGTGTCTGGTTGTTATGCGGTATTCCCGCCAGACGGTGGCTATAGAGCATCTTGAAGCAGTTTGCTAACCGCATTAAGTAACAGAAGAAGAAGAATGCTAACTGTATTAAATAGCAAACAAAGAAGAAAACATTAGAGACAGTCGACGCGAGGGGGGGTGCAGACAGACCTACGAATCTCGGTTGGCGGTTGGTCAGTCTGCATTGCGCATGCGCATCCTTTTCTTTGGAACGTAACGTTGTTGTGTTGTTTTACCCGGATACAGTGATGCTATTTTCTGATTGGCTGTTGGGTAGCTATATTCCTGTCTTTCTTTTTGAATAGCTGATGTGTGGCAAGCTCCTTCTTAAGGAAAAGTGGCGCAACTTGGTGGTCGTTTTCCTAGTAATTATTGTGCGTGAGAAATACAAAGTGTGGCGTGTGAGCGTGTGAACAGGTTGAAATGCGTGTGAGACTTGAGAGCCCTGTAACCTGTTTCGTAAAAGATCTAATCAGCTAGCTAAGAAATTTGCCACCCTCACTTCTCTTCAGCTCTAACTTCATGTCCAAATATGGTCACCTTTGGCTCCAAAAAACCGACATGGCGGCTGTTTCAATGCCGAATTCTCGGTCCATCACACACAGATACACGTGTTGGCAGTGGCTGAATCTTTGCACCAACACCATCCAACAGCGTTAATCCAAACAGAAAACACTATCTGTCCGAACACAAGACTCCACTTGTTCAGAGGATGAAGAGACAGAAGGTGTGTGTGTTTTCTCGATGGTTGATGTGTGTAAGAGCGGGTCCTCTAATAGCTGAGCTGTTAAAGGGAGCAGGCCAACTCTTGAACTTAATCTCTTCTTTTCCTCCCTGCTGTCACATCACATTACACCATTAATCCATTCAGCACACACACATACAGTAGAGTCTCTCTCTCTCAAACACACACACACACACACACACACACATATGCCAATAATACAGCTCAGAGTTAGAGCTGAGGTGGTCTGGTACCCGGGGTGAACTGAAGAGTTGAAGAGGGGAATTGAAGAAAACAGGAATGGGATTGTTTGACAATTGTCATGGCATACACACACACACACACACACACACACACACACACACACACACACACACACACACACACACACACACACACACACACACACACACACACACACACACACACACACACACACACACACACACACACACACACACACACACACACACACACACACACACACACACACACACACACTTGAACAGAAGAGGAGAGCTCTCATGGATCCTCAGGTTGTGCTGAATTTTAAAACACCGGCATGAGGGGCAGCTGATACGGCCAAAACCTCCTTCAGCATTTTCATATCACAGTCAAGGCACATATCTTAGTATCACAAATATTCCAATAAGTATCAAGAGATGCAAAAGTGACCGCCTGCTCAAATATGTGTGTTTGGTAGAAGAAAACTGAAGCAGCTTTTCCAGCCGGTTTGTCCCAAAGCACACAGAGAGTGAGAGATCTCCTCCATCCTAAGGTTCCTCTCCACTTGTCTTCAGACGTTCTCTTGGACTGAGCAGACGGATTAGTTGCACTGACGCTACTTAATATGCAAGCCTGGCAAGACTTAAATGCTCCCCTTAACAGCATTGATCAAGTGTGTGAACAACAATCAGCGGATTTCCTGTTCTGCAGGGGATGATAAAAGTGCTGCTAATGAAACTCAAACATCACAGGATAAATACCTGACACTGTTCTCAATTATTGCAGATTATGTTTTGAGGAATCTATGCAGACTTAAAAACTAGATCACTGCACACCTTGTTTCTACATCTCGCGGTTATCCAACAAGTAAAATAATATCTACTGAGCTCAAACTAGAAATGTGAATACAACCAGGTTTAATGAATCTTGCAGCTATTGTGTCACATTCTGCACGGCTTTATTTGCCACCTCAGTGGACAATATACATGCATACATTAAGACTTCTACCATAGACTCCACAAGTCTGACAGTGTAGGAAAGACTGATGTTGGTTTATATATTTATGTTTTTCTAAATTGGCACCATTCAAAGAAAACAGGATTTGCATATTCATCTTCAGCCACAGACTCTATAAAACCATGGACAGTACCACAGCTTCCACAAGTGAAGCCAAAACTTTTAGAGCTCCCCCTGGTGACTGGCCGCAGGATGTGTCTTAAATCCAGCCTTCTTCATTATAACAGATGGAACATGGGTCAAACTAGAAAATTCTCAAACCTGCTGTTTTTCATAGCAGTTAGCTCTTATCATGATGATTCATGTCCGAGTGTTTAGTTTTATTGAAAAGTTTGATTAAAATAGTTATTTGATTTATAAAAGAAGGGAACTGGTGCATCCTGCGATAGGTTGGCGACCAGGCCAAGGTGAATTCTGCCTTCTGCCAAATGACAGCTGGGATAGGCTTCAGCCCCCGGGACCCCGAATGGGATAAGCTGCCAAAGTAATGGATGGATGGATGGATGGGAACTGGTGCTATCATGATTGACAGCTTTGTTGACAAATGAGGCTTCTTTACCAGATTAGCTGAGTAGAGGAGGGACAGAGGAAACTTATCAAATACTAAAAATAGAGGCATGCGTGTGTCCGTGTCAAATCAAAACAAGGATCTTTTCTGCTGTGGGTTGTACAGACGGCACCATGACAGATCTTTAAGTGAAATTTGTGTTTTGGTAAACAGAAGTCCTGCTGCTCCAACAGCCACATTGCTTCTGTGTATGCCTTGGCTCCACCGGTGCAATATGTCAGCTCCCATAGAAGCAGTATTACAGCTTTACATCTTGTAATGAAAGGAGACTGAGGCGCAGCGTCTATATGAATTTATAGTCAATGACTTCAACATAAAAAGCATGGAAATGTAAACATAAAGCACAAAGAAGATCATCTGATTTTCAGCAGTACAGGTTAAGGTTGGTTCTTTTATCTTAGTACGCTAACACAGGTCATAACACCTGTGATTAATGCGGTATAATCTCCTCTGTTTGCTGGGATGATATCTATTTCTAAAAAGTGCTGTAACATTACAGTATCCATGCTCTACATTCTGAACTATGTGCTAGTTATGAAAAGAGGCACATAGCGAACCGGGCATCAGCATATCTTATCAGCAAAGTCACACAAAGACCCAAATAACCCGGGAGTAGAGAGTGCTAGTGAATTTGTCTCAGTATTACAGAGTGATAATGTCCTGTGAGGTCATCTGTGAGGCTGACAGAGATACTGCAAACACAACAAACTATGAAAATGAGCTAACAGATCATTTCCATAAAATCCAGAGAGACAGAGATGAGACTAGAGGAGTCAGGTTTCTGTGCTCTGAACCAGGCTTCATTAGCACCTGTTCAGCTCTTTATCACACATAGCAGTGAGTTAATACGCCAGAGCTCAGCCAGCACAGAAAGAAACAGGTGTGCTCTGCTCCCTGTGTGAGGATCGATCCCTTAAATGAGTCGTGAGTGTCTCTCACACCTGCCTGCATGCACCCGCTCAAGAGCTGCATGAGAGAGAAAGGTTGAGAGCCTTTTAGTGGAAAATGTGTGAGCAGTGAACACGAATGGGTTTGTGTGGTAGCTCGTATATGGTGACGGAGCGATGTAATGCAGAGGGCTGATAACCGGTGTTAGGAGCATCAAAGCTTCCTCCATCTTCTCCTCCAAACTGTCACTGAGTCGGACGTTGTGTCTCGCCTGCCAAAGGCGGTGCTGATCACGTCTATCAGTGACTAAAAGCTGCCAAGCGTCTGTTTAATTATACTCCATCAACAGTAAACTAACAGCAATTAAAGGGGAGGCAGGGGAGGAGGAGGTGGAAGAGAGCTCCGTATGTCTTGGCTAAAAAGCTGCAGACAGAGATGGAGCTCGTACAGTGGGAAGAAAGAAAGGTGGAGGAGCAGAGTGTGTGAAACAAGTTCATAAGATCGATAATGAAACTGTTATTTGCAGAAACATTAAAGGCAGATTAAAGAATCCTTCTTGCTCATACTGTCTTTGAAGTTCAGGTCCTCCATGATGAAAGACTATTAGAAGCACATTAAAGGCTCATTAGAAGAATACCTGGGATAGATCTGTCTTACTAAAGACGAGTGATACACAGCAGCATGGGTGATGGTAACAGTGGTCACCATTAACCTCCACAATAAGGTTACTGCGAGGATGCTGCATCCTGATTGTGGTCTTATTTTAAACCTTGCTGCCTATGTGTCAGTCCACCACTCAGCTGAAAAACTGAAGGTTAGATTGCATTAAAATGTCCAACTAGAAAACAATCATGTTCCCAAGAGGAAGTCCTCTTGACTTCTGTGTTCCTCTAAATTTACCCCTCACGTGACTGACATGTTAAGCTTCTTCTTCGTCTATATTCTTCTACATGAATGTGTAATAATAGTGTCATAGTCGTGACCTCCTGGCCCTCATGTTTGAACAGAGGCTGAGTGGTGGCATGTGCTGATGATGAATAAACACTGAGGCAGTCAGCCACAGTGACTGCAGATAAGGAGCGATCACAGCAGAGCTGATCCTGTCAGACCACAACATGATGATGAAGAAGATACTGACAGCTGGGTAATGACCCAGCCTGAAGAGGAAGAGTCGTCATTGCACCATTTCCCCTTTTTACAGTGACCAACGTGTGCATGAGCACGACTCAGTTTATTAAAGCACAGACTAAATAAGACACCTAACAGGATGTTGTTGGTCTGACTGATGTTTGGTCTGAGAGTGCAAATAAATTACTGTGTGACGATATTAAACTGATTTATTGTTGTTATGCTGTTTAAAATTGAAAAAAGAATGGCAATCCCAAAAATTTCAATGAGCACTTCATAAGAAAACATAATGTAAACAAAAGTTGTCATCATTATTTCATTTTCACAAGATTTTAAATGAAGTGATGGTATACATGTCGGACAAAAAATAAAGATAAGATAAGATAATATAAGATAAGATATTACGTTACTGATCCTCCGGGGGGGGGGAATTCAGTTGGTACAGCAAGCCAGACATAAGTACAATCAAGAAAGAAGTTTCAATAAGTAAAAATAAGTAAAAAGAAAAGAAAAGAAGTAAAAAGAAAAATAGATAGATAAAGCTAGAATACAATATAGATATATACAATGTTACAGTGGAATTTAAATTAAATAGAAGTAATTGCAGGCAGTATTAAAACATTTCAGTGGTGACAGGTTGACATGGTGTGATTATTGTTGGTAATGACAAATTAAGCAATATAATAAAAATAATATGGGTATGTAATATGACCATGAGTTTTAGAATATGACCATGAGTTGTAGTTAGAATAATAATGTAATATAACATTATATAATATAATATGGCAAGATAATTATAATACGGTATATTATGCATTATAATGCCAGCAGCTGTCAAGAGAGAGAGTTTGGGATGAGATGATGGTGTGTGACCAACAGAGCAGGGATGGTATGCCAAACTCTTTTCTTTATTTTTGCATTATAAATGACTCAAAAGAGACTAAACAACTATAAGAACTGTTGTACACTAATTCTCCACCCATCACCTGATAGGTTGAAAGTTTATCTGTGACTACAGGACCAGGTGCCTTAGCACAAAGTGACTCTTCTTCTCCAAAATTGTGTATATAAACTTGTGAATACTGTTTGAATTTTACAGATATCTGTGTTTTAAACAAGTGGCACCCTCAGGTCTTAAAATATGGAGCCCATGCGGAAGTGCTAAAAACTGCAGTTCATCAAGCGTCCACTAGAGACCCGCTGCAGAAACACAGGAAACTACATACACACCCATTTAAAGAAGACGATCTTTACAGCAGAAATAAACATGTTTACAGCCTGGTACAAAAAACAGTTTATCAAATCTCTCTCTCGGCACACACTGTACAGGGGATGAACTTTTTTATAGCTCGGTATTTTCAAATATATAAATTCACAAGTCTTGAAAACAACTAATTGAAAAACAGAAGACAATGAAGAGGCGAGTTTAGTGGAGTTCATACCAAAAGCTACTTTGGAAAATATTCTCAGCTAATCCCAACTGAATAATACGTATCAATTTCTTTCTTCATGAAACAATAAAAGTAGGGGACACACACACACTCTCACACACACACACACTCAAACACAGCCCTGTAGACAATGAGCTGGAGACAGTGGAGCAGCTGTTTAAGCCCGAGCAGCACGGTGCAGACACATCATTCAGACGGGGTGAAGGGTGTTTAGAGAGGAGACGGCTGCACAGACGAACCTTTTTAACAGCCGAGGTTAATGCGACTGATTATTAAAGTATTCAGTCTGGATCTGTTTCATGACTCAGTGGATACACTGACATGATCATAGGTGTGTTTGAGGTAACAGCAGCTCAGAGCACATACAATCAACAGCTGATAGTGAAATGAACATCCGCTGATGTGTCAACTCTTACTTTGCAGATTTATCACACACATCAAGGTGACCCGGCTGTTTTCTGTGCCGCCTGTCTACTGGTTTGAACCCACTGAGCTCAGACTGTAAGAGAAACGATGAGCTCATGCAGACGGTGATAAGACCTCCAGACATGTGTTTTCAAAATGATGTCTTAAAACAAGCAGAGACAAAAGAGGAGGGGCATCGGAGGGAGAGATTGTAGAAACTCTGCCAGGACTGGTGAAGGTCTGTTTAAGGTTGTAGATGAGGAAGAAAGAGCACATCATTTAGTTAATGTTACTAATGATGAAACGTGTCTAATCATCTCCATTCACAGATCCTACATTAAAATGTGTCTGTACCCCGAAGTCTCCATTTCCAGCATGGGAAGTGTGTTGGTTTCAGTTTGTAGTACGTTTGTAGTCCCAGTGGTATCGACCAATCACAGCTTTGGTGTGTTCGGGATGCGGAGAGCAAAAGCAGGCCAACACAGAACACCACACACTAACACAGGACTTCCACCAGATCCGTGTCCAGTCTGTCACTCCGTTCCCTGTTCCAGAGCAGGACCGCCGGACAGATGGAGTCATGTGACCGAGGTTTTGTTGCGGTAATCACTGAATCAAGGATTCTCCTCCTCCTCTCCTCATCCATGTTGTCTTTCTGGTCCTCCGAAAACCTCTGACCTGTTGACTCCAGGCTTGGCGCCGCTCATCATGACGGTTTGTTGTTGTAGTTAAGTGAAATACGATCTGGTGATAACACAGAGTGTTTTATTCTGAAAATTAACCGGATGTTTTCATTTTGTTTTGGTGCCTGACTTCCTGTCCCGCTCCATCTGCTCTGATGAGATTGGTGTGTCGTGAAGTCTTGTGTATTTGATCCGTTGCGTTCTGACCTGCTGGATCAGAGACGTAGCCGGAACGCAACGGAGCGGAACCAGTGGAAGTTAACACATTGACTAGAATAGAAACCTATCAGATCCGGTGCCGTGACAGATCAGAGACATACCGGACACGAATCTGGTGGAATTTGGCCGTAACAGTTTCTTAACAGAACCAGTCCACACTCCAGAATCCTGGAGAATCTCTTGTGGTTAAACGTGACTATAGAGAAAACAAACATGGTGGACTTTTTGGAGAAGGGTTTGTTCAATTTCTGTTCAGCTCCTCTCTTTGTCAGCTCAATTGTGTTTGATCGTGTTCTACAGGACATGTTGTATAAGCACTCTGCTTCAATTAATGCTGAATTCTACACCCAAAAAGAAAATGCTGGGATGTAAAAGGACTTTTCCAGGCATTAAGAGCATAAAATAAACAATAAGTTCCCTTCAAGGCCAAACTCAGGGCAAAGGGTAGTGAATGACAGCCATCCTGGGACAGATAAAGAAAACCTAAGTGAGTTTATTTTGACTTGCGTCGATAATATCTTGATATCCATCACAAAAAGCAATAAATGCTTTATGTGCGGGCGCTGTGGCCCATTTGTGAGTTTGAAATATGAGCAAGTGTGAAATAACTCAAGGGGAGTCCTCAGAGTATCTCATATAAATGGAAATGTTGCATCTCAAACCTTTGGATAAGAAAACACGGAGTCAGGAGTGAGATGCTGATGTGGGTGGAAACAGTGAACACTCGTTCCCCGGACACAAACGCTGATGGTTCTGGTCAAAGAAGGCTTTTTAAAAATATGTTTGGAGTGTAACAGCTTGACTTTCTTCTCCTTCTGCTGGATTCTTTAGACCAAGAATCAGTAACTCTCTCATTGACAGTGTTTTTTAACTTTTGGAGGAGCTCAACAGCATGCTTTTAAAGTTTGAAATCTTTGTCACTCACATCTACTGCAGTGATCTTTATTTTTTTCCTCATTATCAACTTCTTTCTTTTGTGACAGTGTCTTCAATCCTGCAGTGTGGGTCACTTTATATTATCTGACACGGACATCCTTCATTGTTGTTCCTCTGCACGCTGCTCAGATTTGCAGATGTGAAACTCATTTTTCTGTTGATGTAATATTTTCATCACTTCTGACTCAAAACACACACACACACACACACACACACACACACACACACACACACACACACACACACACACACACACACACACACACACACACACACACACACACACACACACACACACACACACACACACACACACACACACACAGGACATAGCTGTAGCGTTGCTTATAATTACAGGTCATGTTGTGTTAGTCAGATATAAATATAAATGTGCTTCCTAGGCTGATACGGGCCTATCACTGATGCTAAGGTATCCACATACAGCAGATGTTTCATTGTATGCACAAATATAAAAACTTCTGCAATGAAAAAAAGGAAAAAACAATCACTGGGGAGATTTACAAGTGGTTGCATCATAGCCTATAATACTGTCTGCACTGCCTGCAGCACATGTTGCAGAGCATCAGAGCCAAACCAACCAAAGGTCCTCATTAGATTTGGTTTGAAACATTCAAATTAGGGCTGTGCAATAATTCAATAACGATAATTATCGTGATATAATTTTTCTCGATATAAATATGAGGAATGCCATAGCACCGTTGAAACTGATGAATTCAAGAAGCTTATCAGGGAACTAAATCCAGATACAAGCTAACAAACTGTCTCTTTTCTGCAACTTTGACTTAGGACCACAAAAAATCTGCCTTCAAATTTAAATGTAATAATGATTTGATATTTTATCGTTATAACATAATTTTCAATATCGCTCAACACTTGTTCAAATAATGTTAAATTATCTTGAAAACATATATGCATGTGTTAAAGAAAGCAGTCACTGGTGACCTCACTGGTGAGGTGATGCACAGGGAAACTAGCTTCTATAAAAATAGCAGCCTTCTGAGGATGCTTGAGGAGTAGTGTCTGTGCTAATCCACCTTTTCACACTTAAATAAATCACAATATCAGCTGACAAATCTGTCATTTGTGAATTTCTGCGCTCGAAAACAATTTATCAACCTCCGTCAGAACTTGCAGCTTTAGATCTGCAGCACTTTAAGCCTGGTATTGACCTTCACTCCTGAGTATTTATCCACTAATCTCCACTTTAACTGAACTAACATCGACTTGTCTTCGATCTCCATTTTCCATTTATTCCCTAATCCATATTTGTTCAGGACGTGAGCGAGGGGAGAAATAATTGTAGGGTTCTAATGAACAGACACGCCTCAGCTCTTGAAACCTGCTCCTCTGTTCATCTATCGAGCGACACAACTCTCCTTCCTCCTTCTCTGACGGGTTAATCATCAACACCACGCAGGTCTGTGGGATCAATACATTTCAGAACAAACACATTCCTCCTTTTATTTTCAGATGTGGTCATCCTTTCTTCTGCCCTGTGAAGTGTTTGTCAAATTCACACTTCGTTATAACAAAAAGGTCCTCGTTCCGAGGAATCATTCTTTTGATTCTGTGCAAATGTTTGGACCTTGAGATTCCTTCACAGAAGAGTTCCGACTGAAGGAAGTCATCGTGACTTTGAGTAAACAAAAGCGATTAGGTCACTTTGGAAAAACACTAAAAACAGCAAAGGTTGTTCTTTTGTAAGAGAGGGAAACTGTTCCAGGCTTTTGATTCTTATCTGCAGCAAAGGAGTCTATTCACCACCGAACAAATGTTACGCAAGAGCTCCTTTCTCCGCCGAATAAAGCCAGGAGTCAAGGAGCTGTTGACCTGTCTTGCAAAAGTCAAAAAAAGACTTGAGTCACACGGCGTGATGGAGTGATAGCGAAACAAAGAAGAGGAGAGTGTGCCGGGAGAAATTTCCACTGTGACTCGGAGCATCAGACATCAAACGAACACGGCTGCAGCAACATAAAGCCTAATTACCACAGCAAGAGAATAACACGGGTTACAAATTACCCTGTGTCACAGCAAGACAGATGGCCGCTGCACACACACACACACACACACACTGAGGGAAAATATGCACTTGCAATTTATGAATCCATACTTCTTCTGCAAGCACCCCACACTTTCACTTCCTTATTGCTTCATTATATCAACATTAACCCATCTCCAGTCATAAAATACAAATCACGCACACAGAGAATAAGCCCTGAACGATGCTTCTGAAATGAATCAGCCTACACCAAACACCACGAATCACAGCCAACACTTACAATGCTGCTCGCTTAATTCAACGATTTGAATCAGGAGTCAAGAAACACATCAAGTCGGCCTGGAGTCCGTCAAATCTCTGCAACTCGGCAGGCTGTAAACTTTACAAAACAATACTCTGAACGTCTCTTCTGTGTTCAGCGTGGACAAAGTTTTTACCACATGCAGCATTACCTTCTTCCACTTCTCCTCTCGATGGTCGGACAGGTATGGTCACAGAAGGAAAGGGTTTCCTGTGACCGCCGATGTCTTTGCGATGCTCTCCCCCGAGAGCTGACTGCTGCAAGCTTTTAGAAAGTACAAGGTTTATATTTGGGTTAAGATTACTTAAGTGTTCATTGTTCAATATTTACTTTTTTTCTGAACGCTGAGTTAAACATCGAGGGCTTCTTCTCTTTGAGATAAAAGGACGTGGTGTTAAGGATGAGAACATCAAGCAAAAATACTCCTGGTAGTCTCTGGGAACTGTTCCACGGTTATTATAGAAGCCTCTTCGCCTTATGATATTCACCTTTGCTAGGGATGGGCATTTCAAGTCTGGCGGGAATACAGTATTACAACCAGGCACCGGTCAAAAAGATTAAAATGTGTACTTTTAAAATGAGAAAAATTATTCAAAGTAACTCTTTGATTTTTACAAAGTGAACGAATATTCGAATATTTGAATGTTCAAAAATCATTCCCCATCCCTAACCTTTACCTGGTAAAGTTTATAGTCAACCTCAAGTTGGTTATGTTCTCAAAAGAGTTCCTCACAGAAGTCTTCGCTAACGCTTTCTTCTTCTGTTGCTGTTTTATCACGGTAAAATGCAGCTTTCAGATGGGGTGCAGCCTCCATCAGATGCTTGCACCACATAACAAACAGGCCTGATAAAAAATGATGGAGGGACATATCTTTAAGATGAGGTAACAGATGCATGAACCATTCCATCTCTTTATCAATAGACAAATATTTGAATTCCTGACCCGTACCAAATGATGATCTGAGTGATGAAAACGATGAATAAAGGAGTGTAAAACTCGAAATATCTGATATTTGGTACTGAGGATAGTTCATGAGTAGTCTAAAAGGCTTTAACTGCTTCAATAATTCAGTTTAAGTTTAATAATGTCCAAAATCCAGACTTCGTCAAAGCTCTGGTTGTAACGCATCTACAGACACAGCACAACATGGATGGTTTGACAGGCTCCAGGTGTTATAGTGGGATACACCTATACACACACTATAATAAATCACTGCTTATCCTTTCACTTCATACTTTTAGCTGATCTTATCTCCTTATCTGATTTGATATGAGCATCATCACCTGGTGCATGAATATGACCCAGTAATAACAATAACAAGCTATTGAAGCCAGAGAGTGAGACAAAAAGAGAAGGTGAAAGAATAAAACGATAAAGACGACGAACATGAGATGCAGGATTCTCAGGAATGAGGGTGATATCATGGGAGTGATGACACACACGAGTGACAGAATGAATCCACAACCAGCAAAATGTGCAATTAAATCTGCAAAATGACAAAAATCTATCAGATGAAAAGTTCAATCAGAGACCATCCCCGGCTGCAGTCACCTCAAGCTCAGGAAGTAATGTCAGTACGGCCTCCATGTTGCCCTCTTTAACCCCTGGGATTCACAGGTGTGTTAATGTGACATAATCCTCTCAGCTTTCTGGCAAGAAACAATTTGTTCCTGTGCGACTTATTGATCTGGTATGTCTAATGCCCCTCTAATAGGGTCTAATTACAACCCACATTCTGGCACACACAGATCTCACTTTAAAGTGTGTGTTGCACCCAGGAAGCCTTGAGACTGTGGAATTGCTGCTGCTAATCAGGTTAGCTCAGTTAGCATCATGTGGTAAAGAAAATAAGTGAGAAGCCAGTCTCAAGTAATGAAGTATTGACGCTCCATGAATGTATCAGAAAACTAAGCTTCAGAGAGTTTAGCTGTTGAACTGAAAAAATGAAGTCAATGTGGAAGAGCAACAAACTGCAGTACCTCAAGTGTCCACGTGAGGCTGGCTCCAAAGGCAAAATAATCCCCATTAGAGTCCATTTAACAGCCACACTAATAATGTTATATAAATTTTGGGTATTTATTCCATTACACTGTACGGGGGGTGAATATTTTTTATATAACCCATCAATCAGAATAATGTAAAGAGTAAGAGTTACTCTTAAATTGGACAGCTGGAGTCATGTGACCGAGGTTTTCCCACAGTAATTACTGAATCAAGGATTCCCCTCCTCCTCTCCTCATCCATGTTGTCTTTCTGGTCCTCTGAAAACCTCTGACCTGTTGACTCCAGGCCTGGCTCCACTCATCATGACGGTTTGTTGTTGTAGTGAAGTGAAATACGATCTGGTGATAACACAGAGTGTTTTATTCTGAAAATTAACCGGATGATTTCATTTTGTTTTGGTGCCTGACTTCCTGTCCCGCTCCATCTGCACTGTTGAGATTGATGCATCATGCTCCGACACCCGGCAAAAGTAGAAGTGTTGTGTATCTGATCCAAAGGGCTCCGATCCAGACAGAGGGGATCCAGTGGAAGTTAACACATTGATAGAATAGAATAGGAACCGATCAGATCCTGTGCGTGACGGATTGGAGACAGACTGGACACGGATCTGGTGGAATTCAGCCGTCAGAGTAAATATTAGCTCCACCTCTTGAAAGGTAATCAGAGTCATCATTTCAAACATGGCGTCTTCCTTCAAAACGTCTCTTCACAAATCAATGCGTGACTTCACAGAGACTACGTCCACTGTTACACAGTCCAAGGTAAATACTCAAAGAGATACTGGTTGTCAAATCAGTTCAACCATTAAGTGATAACTAGCCGGTTTCAAATTCTGAACTGAGAGTGTTCAAAGAATTCTATGAAGTACTATTGAACATTTTTGGGTATCTGGCTCAGTTAGACTAAAAAAGAGATTTGAATGAAGGTCAACTTGGCTTTGAATGAATATTGAAGGCTTGTTTTTTTTTTTTTACTTTTTATGACATTTTATTGGCCAAAGATTAAAAGCACAAACAAATCAGCCGATACAAAGATAATAAAAATTCCTACAAGATAAACATCCTGGTGATATTTGGTCCTATCCTACCTGAAAAAAAAACACCTACGTATATCTGACTCATGCCAACAGATTGTAAAACAGGCTTTTCTGTGATTCTGATTATCCTGTTAAACATTACAGATCTGTATTCAATTGCTGCAGTGAGTTGACCTAGGTCATGTAGCGTTGCTGTGTATTAAACTGAAAGATCAAACCTGATGACTGTGTTAAAGTAAAAACTCCAGACCGATAAAAAGCATCCAGCGGCTAATGAACAGCAGCTAGGAAACAACATCTGTTATCTCTGAGTGCATTAGCTACTGCAGATTCAAAGTGCAACACAAAACATCAGATAGTCTATACCTGCAGATAACACCCGACTGGAGCATGTGCTCAAATACTACCGGATTACATTTAAAGTGATATTAACAAACACTTTTGTTTACTTAGGAAAATTGTCACATTTTATGAAGGTCCATAAATATTCATCTATCCTTTTAGCATCGTCATCGTACGAGATCTAATAAAACTTAACCTTCGATAACAAGATGTTCTATTCATTAATTTATGACCCAAGTACACCTGAAGACAAACACACACCTGTGATCACACCGCAGTGAACTTCTGACAACCTTAAATAACTTAAGACGTACTCTGACATCGTTTCTCTGTTTCTGAGAGTTAGAGATGAATAATAATGAACTGCAATGTATTTGAAAAATACTCTGTGTTACTTATTAGTTTCGCCTTCAACAATCAATCAGCAACAATCTGTGCATATCAGTAATAACCCTGAACATGCAGGTTCACAGAACTAAAGGTAACAAATCAAACCCTGAAGCAACCTTCACGGTTTGAAGACAGCAGCACCATGCAGGCTGTTGACCTACGAGATATGACTTTTATTACAGCTTCACTTTTATTGTGCATGGAGCTCTTAAAGTGATTTGTTTAAATACACAAAATGTATTTTAAATGTCTTCATTTAGTGAAAAGTATAATCCCACCAATATGGGATTTAGAAGCACTGACCACCATTCTGCACCAATATGAACATGAAAGAGGTATTCAGCTGGATGCTTTCTTGATGCATCATTTCATTGAATTAACTACTGAATATTAACATTTTAACACCATTACCAAAAAAGAGCCAACAATGTTATTATGTGTTTTTTAAGTCCATCCTCCAAAAGTTTTATACTATGTGGCGGAAAACTTCATCTCCTGCACATGACCGTCACCTCCGACCTCACTCAACAAAATGCGCAGCATCTATTCGTCCCAGTGGACAAATAGATTAATTGATTTTTATTTACAACTACAATAGACTGCATGCAATATAGGCTAATATAATATCCATACTTGGCCGCCTTGAATCGAGATAATATTGTCACACGCAAAATATCACAATACTTTACTGAATCAATTTTTCCCCGGCCCTACTATCATGTCTGTGTTTTTCTCATCACAACTATTTACTGAAGTAATACCAGGGACTGATTTTATTACAACAACACATGGAGAAAAAAAAATAGTGCTTTAATATCACTATTTTCTACAAACAAAAGGACATGGTATAATAGGGAAAAAGCATGCATAATGCATCATGAGTGTCAGTAACCTGGAGTTTATGAATGATGTGCATGCAGGACCTGCAATATGCAGCTGAGGCCCTAATAAAGAAGCTTTTATTGTGGATCAATTCTAGTGCTCAGCTGTGATGCTCTGCTACATGTGCTGCAGACAGTGCTGAGAGTATTGTAAGACAAAGATCCTGCATGCTCAACTCAAAAAGTTATGAAAGTCCCTCGGTGCAAACTCAAGGTTCACACTACAAGAAAAAAGACGTCAGCAGCACTCATAATAAAGTTTAATACTTTGAATAATAAAGACTGACGGCAGCTTAAAGACACTAACCCGTTTCAGCCCTGAGCTTTCAGCAGCTTTTCAACAACAATGTGCGTGTGACCAACTGAGAAATGACGGGACAAACTGTTTCTAAACCACTGTGAGCTTTGATTTCTGCACCTAATGTTCTCTAAGGAATGGCTTTATTGACATACAATGGGGAAAATATTTGAAGGTAGAGAAATATTCCCCTTATCAGCCTGATAATGTTGAGCGTATCAACAAAGACAAAGAAACCTTGCAGAATAATGAATCAAATAAATAGTGTGTATTTGGGCAGCAATCGTGGCAGTTGTGTGTACACGTATTGTGTGCATATTGTGTAATTTTGCAGACACTGTTGCAGAGACTGGAGACTAAGAAGCACTAATCTTTCTTCTGGCTGTAGAAGCCTTATTAAAATATACGCTGATGTATCGGTCTGCTGCTATCTGACAATATGGTGAGGCTGTCTCTTTTCTGCACATGCTCCCAACTGTTGGATCTGCTAACATCTCTGTAGCCAGCCTTTCAGCCTCTCTCACAGCCAAACTACACTGGCCTCTTTGAGCACCCACTGCCCACAACAAACCCACACAACCATCATGACTGCCAATATCACACAAAGACAGCATGTTACTACAACCCACAGCGAGGAGATGGGGGGCACAGAGAACTCATTTATGTTAAAAGAGGTTATTCTCACACTGTAGCTATTTTTATTTGATTCTATTTGGATGCTTTTTCACAACTTTGTTCATGTAACAGTCATCCAAACACAGCGCAGCGAGCTGCGATTAACAGGAAAGGTGGATTTTTTTTCTGCAGAGAGCTGCTTGCACGTTCCTTTCAGCGAGCCGGAGGGCCGAGCACGAGACCCCGCCAGGGTGACAGAGCGTCCAGCGCTGAATCAGCGGGTCGCATGTTGTGTAATCTCTCACAAAAACACACATGCACACACACACACACACACACACACACACACACAGATTAACAGCACACAGAGGGGCAGGATAAAGAAGAGGGAGGGGGGCTCTTTACAAAGGAAAGGAAACAGAGGGCCAAAGAAGTGTTACAGTTGTGGCTCTTCTTAATTTAAAGCCTCGCTGCCGCTGAATGGGTCCACTTAGCCTATAAAACTTGTCTCCTCAAACAGCAGATTCTTTTGGCCTGACAGAAGTTAGTCAGGAAAAGTTCAACTGAAGACTTACACTAAAACACACATTACCAAATGCTTAATCATCCTGAAGGGCATGCTGTGAATCAGTGCACCTCACTGAATGAGCTTTAAGGACTTTAGGGGGTACATTAGGGACAGCAAAGCGATAAAAAAGTGCTGTTTCTCTCATATACTGTTCACTGGACCTTTTATAAATGTGTAAAGATAATTTTAGCTCCCTCTCCAGAATTATCTCCCAAGTTGAATTCATTTATTCTAATCATACGCTGCACCATATTCATTTAAAATCAGCCTTTATGGAGATCCTGAGGACAAACTGGCGACCCTGATGTGTTCCTGTTTAAGGGTCTGAGACATGCAAATGCTTGAGAGCCCCCTGCTGTATAAATGAGGTCTAATATCAAACCTTCAACCAACTGATTTATCTCTTTAAAGCTGTGCACAGACCACCAGTGAAGCCACACAACTAGCTGCCTCTTATGCAAGCTTAAAGGGAAATAACATTGTGCAATGGCTGAGAGAAGCAGTGACTTATAAAGCTGAAGCTTAAATCAGTGTTCATGCCTGGGAAAGTTTAACCTGCACAGAGCTGGATACCTGCTCAGCTGTGAGATGCAGATCATGTTACCACACATTATGCAAAGTCATGTAAACAGCAGGCTGAACACCAGTGAATCGATCCATTGTTGGATGCTGATGGTGATATCAATGCAGCCCACACACGCTGAGCTCCTGACACATACAGTGACCCCTCTGTCTACTGTACTGTTGGTGTAAAGATGACATCATCCACTTACACGCAGACTGATCAGGGTAATAGCAAAGTCACAGCTCAGAATGTAAATATTATCAAGAAAACTCCATTTAAAGTAAATCAGCGGAGAGGGAAGCTGCTTATTTTACAAGTATGCACAAATTACCAAACATTATGCCAGGACTTTTAGAAAATCACCAAGAGCCGACCGGGAATTCGTCTAATCTATTAAGCCCCTAGCAGCGCTTTATTTCATCATATTTCAGCGTTTAGACACTTCAAACAGCTCGCCTCAACCACACTGCATATTTTGGTCAAACCAAGTCTGTATGATGATGAGGACGTACTGCCTTGATGTTCATATTTGTGATACAGAAAGAAACACTCAGGGGCTTGCCAGAATTTATTGCCAAGTGGTCAAACCAGGGCACTGACACACCTGAATTTATTGAATATACCAATTCTTTCTCCTCAAATTATATCAACAGTAACAACTATTAAAGTATCGTACAGATGTTTGAACTCTCAACTTTACAAAGTAGCACAGAGTGGTGACATTTAAGGCGTAAAAAACAAGATGTCTGTCCAAAGTCACAATTCAGAGTACTTAAAAAACTGCAGGCAAACTTTTATGCACCGTCTTACTTGAAGAAACAGTGCAAATAAATGTTCACGACAAAGATAGTGTGCAGGAGTTTACATCTAATTCTCAATGGACTGATTCTTCTATATGCACCTGTCTTTTGAAACAGATGTGCACGTATTTTTCAACAACAAAAGAAAATGTACAACATCTAAAATGCTTTTTGCAACCCATTCCAAGTAGTTGGGTATGTCCTGCTTTTGATTTTGAGGGGGCCTATGCCACCCCTGGCCACCCCTCTATGCACGCCCTTACTTGCTCTTTCGTTCTTATGCCAAATTTATCAAGAAATTCATGCAATTCAAAACAAGTACTAAGTAATTTTCTGAAACACCTCTGAGTCAAATTAAAGATTGTTTTTCACCACATAAGATTTCTGTCAGTGGAGTTTTGCAGCAATGCAAGAGTGCATGTTTTTGCAGCTAAATCCAGATGTTCAAGCACCTTAAATAGCTGCACAGTTGCTTAGCCAATAGCTGAATAAATCAAACATGTGTCAGTGTTAGACAATACAGACATGTGCCATTAGTTACGTGTCACCTTAAAGCAAACATGAGTCAAACACAGAGGATTCAGACAGAGCAAACCCCGGTGAGTGAGCATTGCACCGAACACCATTTAAAATCTGATAACTTCTCCTGCATCCTGTGATTAATGCCAAATACACACACTCAGGTAGAAACATCCAGACTCACATGCGCACAGTGTTTAATTCGGCTTCCTTATAATAAACCAACACGCACTGAATACAATGAAATCACAACTTTGAGCACATTTGGTTCACATGTAGCCAGGACCAGATGTGGAGCCAGCAAACAAGGAAAGAGACACGCAGGATTTGTCAGTGGAGTGTGGTTGGACTGTCCTCTGCACACAGTGTGGTAACAGAGAACAAAGTTCAGAGCAGCAACAAGTCAAACTTACCAGAGTTTGTTCATACTGCAGCGCCCGCTGGTCGGACCCGTCCCCTGCCATGGCTCTGCTCTCTACCCGGCGACCTGAGCACTGTTTTCGGGACTGAGAGGGAAGCGATATCTCTCTGCGTGAACACTGATTAAAGCATTGGACTGACTGAGCTGTCTGTAAAGGAGTTCACAAAGGGAACTCCAGCTACAGAGTGCGTCCCGGTTACAGTAAGTTCCTTCATTTTATAGCCTCAAGTCCCCTGTAAGAGACTCACTGTGAGGCGGGACTAAGACTGGTTTGAAGTGGGATCGACCCTCCCACCTGGGTGTCAGTCAGAGCAGAGGAAACAGTTCTCTCAGGGTTTAAGGAGGTTTGATTCATCAGGATTTGTTCCTTATGTTGTTTCATTTCCTGAAAGTTTGTAGATATGAGTAAAAAAGTGAACAAGCTTCTCAAACGAAACTTCTTCAAGGTCATTTATAGTTTGTTACCTGAGTCCAGGTGAGTTGATCCCCTCACTCCCACAAGGTAAAGATGAACTACTTACAGCCATTTTTATTGAAGCAATAATTTAAAGGTCAATGAATTAATTATTTTTGGTTGCACGTGACTTTATTTGTATCAATAAATATGTTTCTCTTAATATTTTGTTTTATTTTTAGTGTGTTTATGGCTAAAAATGGGACTCATTGAAAGAAGTATATACTTAATAATACACATGACTTTAAATCAAACATTATTTTGCTTCTACTTTGCTTCTGATATCAATCAATCAATCAATTAAGCTTTATTTATAGAGCACCTTTCATACAAATCAAATGCAATTCAAAATGCTTTACAGTGATTGAAAAAAAAATAATAATAAAAATTCAAAATCTAATATATAATGACTAAAGGTAAAGCAGAAATTGATATAGATGTAGAGACTAATTCAAACCAATTGCAATAAAATGTGTATAAATAAACAACAAAAGGAAATATTTAAGTAATACGTAAATAAAAGATACAACATAAAAAGTTAAGACAATAAAAAGGTAAAGATAAAAGTCTTAGATAAATAAAGGCAATACAAATAGTAATACCATATTAAAAATTGAATAGTCAAAAATAAATACAATAGAATATTAGAATTAATATTACATGATAAATTAAAGAAGTTATAAAAACAAGACTAAATAGATTTAATTATCATAATACAAATCAGTGTACACATTATAGCTGCAATGATCAATTAAATGATTAGTCAGTGATAGAAAAAAAAAGGCCAGCTACAGACAAAATCATTTAGTTGATCACTAAGGGAATAAAAATGCAGATTCATCACCCAAAAACTCAATTTTTCCTCCCATATAATATTAATAATCGTTCATTCTACTATCACTCAACTTCTATATGTAGAGAAATATGGAGTTACTGTAGTATAGTGTTGTAGGTTTCAACTACATTGTGTCAGTTCTAAGTCTTTAACTTTCTTAAGATCTCTGTGGTGACCTCTATGGTGACCTCTGTGGTGACCTCTGTGGTGACCTCTATGGTGACCTCTGTGGTGACCTCTGTGGTGTCCTCTGTGGTGTCCTCTGTGGTGCTCATACCTTTCTTTTACCTAAGGTAGGTTACAAAACAAAGGATGGTCTAAGTATGGCAAAATATGTAGCGACAACAGGCTGAGCAGGAACAGGTCTCATCTCACCCTGAGGGGCTCTTTAATTTGCATAATCACCTGTTCACTACATATCGTATTTAATACCTGGCTACTAAGTGAAGACATAAACAAGCTGACACAAAAATATTGATGTAAAGACGATTTTATTGATTTAAAGATTAGTTATTTAGTCAGATTGTTGTTTTGGTTCCAGTAGCTCCTCAGGCTGTTTTGCCACAGTGTCACCACAGGCAGAAGGGAAATGTGCCAGGGATTTGGATCAGGTTGTCCCTGGTAATCCTTTTGTTAATGAGACTTAATCACTGTTGTTACAGGGTTTTTATCAATCAGTTTAAGCTATGAAGAATTGATCATATATAGTTGTTTTTTTTGCATGATTTCCTGCTCTGGGTTTAAAATCGAAATGAATGACACAACCAAAATCAATGAAGACGATTCCTCTACGTCCCTGCACAACAGATGAAACAAATAAAACATAAAGGATGAAACTGACAGGAAAAGGAAATCTCGACAGCAGAGACGAGGCGTCTGGGGAATGTGATTCCTCGGAGCGACGGAGATAACTTGAAGTAACGCTGATGAAAGTGAACCGGCAAACACTGCAAACCTATTAGAGCAAATTAAGAGCAGCAAAACATTTCCAATCCAACTGATCTGCACACCATAGAAACGTTCATGTTCATTATTTTCTGTGTGTTGTTGTTGTTGTTTTGACAACGTTGGAATGATCTAAGTTCAGATATGCCCCAAATATGAAGTGAGGTTCAGTGAGCTTTGCACAGAAACAGCAGGAAGACAAGTTAGGTTCACTTTCTTTAATACGGATGCCTCTACATGACCCACACAAGCAAGCCACACCATCAGTGACGAGCGATCGTTTTCATTTAGTGGTTTGTAGTTGAACTGTGAGGTAGGTGTCACAGTTGATCAACAGTATGATGCAGAAACAGCCTTTGTTTACATTTTACATGGCAAATATTCAGGGTTAAATAGGACGCCCATGTAGTGAGCGGCCCAGGTTCAATTCCAGCCTGCAGCCCCTTTCCTGCATGTCATTCCCCCACTCTCTTCCAGTTTCCTACCCTATTCACCATCTTCTCCTCTATAAATAAAGGTGTAAAAGCCCGAAAGAAAAAGAAAAAGGAAAACAGCCCTTACAACAGTAGAAGTAAAGAATCACTGAAAGTTCCTCTCAGCAGCATTTCATGTTTTAAAAGCCAACAAAAGATGTAAAATAAAAAACTAATCAGATGGACAGAAAGTCAGTGAAGGGAGAGTAACTCCAATATTATGTGATTCCTATTCTGGGTAAAGAAGCTTAGTCAGTACTTCTACTCGAGTCTATACGAGAGTCTTCAATACTCTGATATGTGCTTCTATTTGTGAACTTTTGACACCTCTGAATGTCTCTACTTACAACAGAAGCTGCAACATGATCTAACTTTAATTTGGCTGCACCAAAAGGTGAAAGTGTTCACATATTAATTTAAAAATCAAAATACTCTGAACTCTTTTCAAGCATTCCCTGGGGCATTCCCAGACTTTTTCGCCTGGGGTGGCCCACAGGACAGTGACTCAGGAAGGAGTGGCTAGGGTTTACGTGTCCACACACACAGGTTATTAGCCTTACCCTCTCTGTCTTTGTTAACTACTTTAACAGTTATCATTACAGCATAGTATAGCTGTTATTGTCATGGTTTGGTTAGTTTAGTTTTTTCCATGTGTTTCTGGCCTTGGTTCCTCCCCATGTTTATTCTGTATTAGTTATCCTTTGTGTCTTTTGAGTGTTTAGTGATCCATGTCTCTTGTTGTGTTTCTTAGTCTATTCTTGTGTTTCTTAGTCTATTCTTGTGTTTCATGTTTTGTTTTGTAGTTCTGAATCCTTGTGTCTAGTTTTACTTCCTGTATTGTGTGTTTCCCTCCTTTTGTGATTAACCTGATTCACCTGTGTCCTGTGTTCCACACCTGTGTGCATTATTCTGTGTTCCTCTGTTTCCCCTGTCCCTTGTTGGATCGCTGTTCATCTTCATCAAGTTTTGTTGGTACCTTTTGTTTATTAAAACCTTTTAATTCTAAAACCTGCACTTGAGTCCTCCTTAAGTCTTTCCCCCAACGTGACAGTTATATTCCTGAACATAATATTTTACTTTAAAAAGAAACATAGCAGAGTGGTGACCCATGAGTATTCTTGTCTTAATTCTTTAAGGACGTGAAAAAGTCCAAAGTCACAACTGAAGGCACTGACAGATGAAGCTGCTACATTGAAAAACAAAGATAGCTATCCAGTTTACAAACAGTGTAAAAAAGGTAACTTTTTGTAACTAATTTTGGGTTAGCACCTTTTGGGTGGCCAATCAGGTTCCAAGCAAGTGGCAACCTCCGGTCTAAAAATATGAGTCAATGCAGAAGTGTTAAAAGCTGCAGTTCATCGAGGATCCACTTGAGGCTGGCTCTGGAAGTACCGGTAGTCACATACACATGAATGGGAAAAAGCCGATCTTTACAGCAGAAATAAACATGTTTACAGTCTGGTACAAAAGATGAGTGTAGTCTGAATAGCTAATTTCTCGATGTCCTCTCACTGTGAGGGGGGTGAATTTTTTTCTAACGCTGCAATTTCGAAGATATTGAGATTACGAGTCTTCCAATGAGAGGCACAGCTGCCTGCAGGAACACTGCAGCTGTTGGCTAGGAGGCTCAAAGCCCGCCTCTTTACGTCACACTGGCTCGACAGAAGCAATATGGCTGCCGCTGCCGATTGGCTTCAAAACAGCGTTCAGAAACAGATGGGTGACGTCACGGATACTACGTCCATATTTTATACAGTCTATGGTTCCAAGGGGGGTCAGTGCCCCTCCACTCCGCCCTCTTGTGGACATGCTCCTGGTTCCAAGATGATTCATCCCAATGATTAATGATATTCATCTTGCTCCTGGAGCTTCAACATGAGGATAACTTTTCTGAATTTCAGTAGTGTCTCAACTGTTAGATATACTGCCATTAAACTTGATGTACAAATAAATGTCAGCTTGAGAATACAGCACATACTTCTATTTTTATCTAGCTCCATCGTACAGTCAAATTTATACGTCAATATTTCATGTTTGTACATCCCAGGACAAGAAGAATGACTATCAAGCCACAGCCTCGCAGAGTTGTAAGTTAAGATATTCCAGTTAAAGACACATTGTTGAACAGATCAATGAAGCCTGCTTGCACATATTGTAATATAATAGACTTTATGTGGGAGTAGAATCCCATTTGAAAGATTGAAATATAAGTCATAAAAACAACATTAACCTAAGGTGAATCCACTGCAGATCAGTGGGCAGAAACCTGACACTGGGCTGCTCTGTTGAGACGCTCACACATTAAGAGCTCTCCTGATATTAGCAGCCGGCCTCCAGCAAAGAGAACTCTTCATGAGGTCAGAAACACTCAATAAAAAGACTTCCCACATTCTTGATTGAGAGAAACTGTGATGTTTAATGTTCTTGTGCTCTGACGAGAGACAAACAGAGAGAGCTTGGAGCTGTCAGCAGGGAGTTCAACCTGAGACTGAGCTCTAGAAAAATACACACTTGACTTCACAAAGACATTTTCCACTTGAATAGAATATGTGTGTGTGTATGTGTGTGTGTGTGTGTGTTGGATAGATTAGGTTAATCATTAGAACAGCACTGCTTTGTTTGAATTCGGTTTGAAAGTGGCAGCCTTTGTAGTCCAACGCCGCAGCTGCTCTCTTCAGGGTTATTAAACAAGAGTTAACATTCTGAGAAATCATGAAAGCTCCACTTACACACAATGGAAAATGACTGGAGGTGCATATGATCAACACATCCGTTTATGTTACACTACTCCTCCTGATCTAGGTCGATATGCCAGCCGTCTGGTTTTGTAATAGTACCATCCTTTAGCTCGTTTTTTGGGAATCATGGGGCATTTCTTAAACCAGACTAAATATAGAAGGACTCAGAGTGTAATGGGTTTGTATTAAAGCTTGCAAAGACAATCAGGAGATTCCCTTCTCACACGTACATATGCAAATATTAACACAAATCCAAACTTGCATATACATTATCAAACAAGTTTATCAAAACATACGCAGCACGAACACAGACAAAGAGATACATGCCCCTCAACACACACACACACACGCTACACATGCTCTAAAAGCTAAGGCATAAAGTGTTGAAAAAAGAAACCTTTCAACCTGCTTTTAAAAGTGTTCAGTGTTGTGACCCCTCTCAGGCAGGCCCTTCTGTTTCCATCTTGGGGCGTAAATGCTGATGGGATGGTCAAAGGTCCACTGCCTGCAGACCTGAGATCTCTACCTGGTATGTAGCAGGTGAGAACGTCATTTATAGACAGAGGAGCAAAGACATGAAGAGCTGAGAGAATTTTAAACTCAATCCTGGTGGAGGGATTTAAGAAAGGGTGTGATGTGTTTGAACTAAGAGCAAGTAAGCGTTTGAGTCTGAGTGCTAGATATTGCTTAAGATTTATAGTAATAATAATAATAATAATAATAATAATAATAATAACAATAATAATAATAATCAGCAACATCATCTTTATTTATAGAGCACTTTTCAACATCTGCATTACAGTGCTTTGTAATGCATCAAAAGGAGACATCGAAGGACAAAATCATGAACATTTTAAAGTACCACCCAGTTAGTTAGTGCATGTACCATTATTATTAGAAAGAAAACAGCACTGTTAAATGTTGTCCTGTTGTGTCTGCTTGTGTCTTCCTTAACATTCCTTTATTGCTCCTTCCGTGTATTTTATATCTCCTGATGTAGCTTTTAGTCATTTTTATTTGTATGGTGCTATTTGTATTTTTCTTTTCTTTTTCTTTTTTGTGATTTGGTTTCTCCTCTCCCTTCTTATTTTCATTTCATTTTACATTATTCATTTTTTTTTTGTTTAATCTTGATCTTTTAAGGGAGCCATTTTTAACATCTGGCAAGGGACTAGGGATGTAAACTAGCCTTTCGGCTAATTCTGGCATATTAACAGAAGTGTTAATTAATGCATGGTCCTTTTTAAATGAAAAATAAATTAAAATATTAAAACATTAAAATAAATATATATAGATGTATATTTAAAAACAGGACTCTGTGTGTTTGGTTGGTAGAAGGGGCAGGATGTCAAATTTGCAGCTCCCTTAGAGCAGATCCATGCTGCACAAACTCTTGCTCCAAATGTGCAGTATGTCAGAGCCCATTGCAGGGTGTAATTTGGCCTCACTTGCAAAACAAGAGAAGTTGGAGATGCAATGGCAGTCTTTATATCCAGTCAGTGGAAACGTGAGTGGAACTAGAGGCATAAGAGTGACAGTGAACATGATTTATCCTCCAAAGCTCGGGGAATAGTGGACAATAACAGTACTACAGCATCAGTCAATGTAGACGAAAGTGCTTTGGAGTCCAGAATAAGACGGTCTTAAGGCAAATGTTTCTAATCTGTATCATTTGAGTCAGATAGCTGTCCCTTTTTAGACCCTGGTTGTTCCTAGAATAAGGATTTCAGACAGCAGACGTCTGGCTGTGTAGTTATCTAACAAACCTCAACAACCTGAGCAAACTCCGACTCTAACCCTTCCCTCAAAGATATCGTGATCTCCTAAGAGTTTTGCAATGAAGATTATTCTTATTATGAGACCTCTGTGGGTAATTTGGCTCCAGGTGAGGACTTAGCTACTGCTAACGATGGCTTGTCTTTTTATGGGGTTGTAACGCCTTCATTGTTCATCATTTACTAACTGTTCTCAGTCCTGCTTTTATTGGGTGCAGACCTTGCCCCAAAGATTTCAGACACAGTCATGGTGTTCATGCAGACACTCTCAGGTCTAAGTTGTGTTGACTTCATCACAAACCCCTTACGCTCAGGTTTACAGCCCAGCAGGGGATGTACTCTTGAAGCCTGAGAGCAGTGAGTCTTTAAGCCAGCACATCTGGACAAAAGAGGACAAAAGAGGGGTAGAGACATCCCGTAACAAGCAAATTAACTTTCTACATCGTTCTCTAAATGTCAAACTGAAGCTCTTCAGGGAAACACTTCACCACTAGCTTGAGGAGAGCTTAAGAGCTTTTCAACACATGTAACCTCTTTAAGTGTTTGTGATGTCAAGGAGATTTCGATTATTGTGTTCTCATAGAGGTGAAGAGTCAACATGCGACTGTAACCGAGCTCAGGAGAGGTCAGATTGTGAGAGACGGAAAAGTACTTGGTGTTGGTGAAGTGTTGTTGAGAACACACTCAAACATTAACCTCGTATTCCTCCGCTTTCACTCTCTTTGTGTCCTCTACCCTCTCCGTCACATTTATATTAAGGCTAATGCAATCCATCAGCAGCTGTAATGCAAAGGGTAATAGCTTTTGTTTGAATGTGTGATGGCTTGTTTGTTGGAGGCCTCGGAGTGTGACAGATAGGAGCACCGGGGGTAAACACACAGGTACAGAATGGGAAATGAGACAGCTAACAACAAAGCAATGAGACAGATTCATCATCCTCTCTTTTACAAGTTGTTTATCCTCCTCTTTTACATGCCTGTCATGTAGGTCTCCAACTTTTAAATAGCAAATACTTTATCAGAACTGCTTACACAAGCTCAGCACTCAAGAGTCAATAAACCATCAGCGAATCCAAACAACTCAAAGTGGTGGCATGCGGGGAATAAAGGAATCGGCACATTCCCGGAGTGGGTATAGAAGAAAAGAGGTCAATGAGAGGGAGAGGCCAGAGCAGTGACACAGCTAAAAGTCAATCAGCTCTGCATCCGTGTGTGTGACAGTGTGTGTGTGTGTGTGTGTGTGTGTGTGTGTGTGTGTGTGTGTGTGTGTGTGTGTGTGTGTGTGTGTGTGTGTGTGTGTGTGTGTGTGTGTGAGTGTGAGTGTGAGTGTGAAAGAGCGTCTCAGGTAGGCCGGCACCTTATGACAGGAGCCGCTCAGCTGTGACTGTCCTGCTCTGAGGCCAGATTACTTCTTTTCTCATGGTGTGTGTCGACATGACGGATCAGTCTGGCTGCAATAAAAGCCCCCCGCAGTTCACTTTTTCTAATCCTCTACGGATTTCTGTGGAAGAACGGTTCGACATCCTCCAGTGGGTTTGTCTGCTCTCTATTGAGAGGGATGGCGTGTGTTTATTTTAGCCTCTTTGCAGTCTGTGGTGGAAAGTTACCAAGTATGAATCCTATATTCATGCTTTTTACTCCATTCGTTTTGCACGTTAGCCTTTTAAATCTCTAGAAATCAAATTTTTTTATCACATTTTTCCCTTAGCCCCCATTATTAGTGATACAGTGCATCTGGAAAGTATTCACACCCCTTCACCTTTTCTACATTTTGTTATGTTACAGCCTTATTCATTAATGGATTAAAATATTTTTTCCCCTCAACATTCTACACACAATACCCCATAATGACAAAGTGAAAAATGTTTTGTATACATTTAAAATAAAACACTCAAATATCGCATGTAGTAAGTATTCACACCCTTTGTTTTGAAACTCAAAATTGAGTTCAGGTGCATCCTGTTTCCTCTGATCATCCTTGTAATGTTTCTATAACTTGATTGGAGTCCACCTGTGAGAAATTCGATTGATTGGACATGATTTGGAAAGGCACACACCTGTCTATAGAAGATCCCACAGTTGACAGTGCATGTCAGAGCACAAACCAAGCCATGAAGTCAAAGGAATTGCCTATAGACCTCAGAGATATCCTGTTACTGACCAATCTCTTCAAAACTGACATAACAAATCGGGAAAACTGTCTAAAAAACGTGCCAATTATTTTATTGTACTGATCCCAGTGAAAGGAACAATGTAGACATCAGTTAACGTCTTTAGACTTCAGGAAATTACCAGGAGTGTGAAGATATCACATTTACATCAAATCACCCACAAACATTTTGAGAGGAGGTGATGGAGGTGAAGCTTTGTCGGTAGATCTGCAGACTGAGCAGTATTAGTGTAGCAAGCACCAGTGAGAAGAAGTCTTGTTGTGAGAACGGGCTATTATTGGTTTGATGTCGGTCTGAGTGATGAGAAACTATGATCCATTCAGCGAGCTGTCTGCTGGCTGCAGCTGGAAGTATGACTTTTGTATCCTGTATGAACTAATGCGAAGCTTCCTTTTTGAGAAGTTCTTAACAGCGTCTATTTATAATTACACACTCTCATTATTAAATCTTCCCCACACAGTCCGAGTTAGTCATGTTGTAGGCGGAGGGATGTTATAAAAGTTGGCACTAGTCTGTGGAGAATAACTAATGTGTATTTACGGCCGGATTTATCTCCCTCTCGTTAGATTCATAAGAATTATCTTTGGTTCAGGCTGTCACTAAAAATATCTTACTGTGGCAAAAAGAAATCAGCTTCTCAGAAACAGCTGACTGAGTTACATCCAAACATAGTGTGTCACTGGGTGATCACAATGGGGATGGAGAGGTCTGCACTGTGCATGTCTGTTTAGAGTTCATCTTTGTCTTCTGGTAAAAAGTTGAATGTGGAAGATTAGTCTGAAGACAAAGTTGTTGAAGACATAAAATATTTTGGATGAATACTCTTTACTGAAAACTCAATCTCAGCTATAACTTCTTAAACTTTATGCAAACTCTTTAGAGAACACAACGAGACCGATGACTTGGATGCAGCTGAAGAAGTACCAGTAACACGGGACTTCCACCAGATCCATGTACGGTCCATCTCTGATCCGCTGCAGTCAGGGTCTGTGCTCCCTCGTCCATCAACACCCACCGGTTGTGTTTTCGGAACTCAGCACAGAGCAGGACCACCGGTCAGCTGGAGTCATGTGATCGAGGTTTTCCCGCTGTAATCCCTGAATCAAGGATTCTCCTCCTCCTCTGCTCATCCATGTTGTCTTTCTGGTCGTCTGAAAACCTCTGACCTGTTGACTCCAGGCCTGGCTCCGCTCATCATGACGGTTTGTTGTTGTAGTTAAGTGAAATACGATCTGGTGATAACACAGAGTGTTTTATTCTGAAAATTAACCGGATGTTTTCATTTTGTTTTGGTGCCTGACTTCCTGTCCCGCTCCATCTGCTCTGTGCATGTTGATGCGTTGTGCTCCGGCATCCAGCAAAAATAGAAGTCTTGCATATCTGATCCAGAGGTCTCCAAACTGCTGGATCAGAGACGCAGCCAGAGCGCAACAGAGCGGATCCAGTGGAAGTTAACACATTGACTAGAATAGAAACCTATCAGATCCAGTGCTGTGACGGTTGGAGACTGACCAGACACAGATCTGGTGGAATTTGGCCTTAACACTTCCAGTTTCTGAAGAGCAGCTGGGACCATTTTGTTAATATTTTTCAGATACAAGTCAATCGCTAAGCAGAGATCATGCCTGTTAAAAATATAACATTCTGATTGCAAAGTGCACAAGGATCAAAAAACATGTTGTTTTTTCCCTGTCTGATTCTATCAGGGCATGGCTCGCTATCACACTCCTGCTGCCAATCAACCTGCACACCTGAGATCCATCAATTAATCAAGCCCCACAGCTCTACAACAGTCTTCACCAGCATGATCAGTTCTTCATGTGAAGCTGTTCTACGGCCAAACTACTTTCTTTAAACTTTGGATTTTGGTTTCATTAAGGATTTGAAGTCTTCCTCTTTCTCTCATTATGACTACTCTTCCTGGATTTTCATCTGCTTTGGCCTCAACCTGCCATTCTTCTAGCTCCGTCTGTTCCACCACAGCTTCAAACTTGACTACCAACTTCACTTGAAAATAAATCTGTTTGAACTGTGCCCTCTGTTTTTTTGGGTCCTGGAATTGCAAAACCTGACAAAAAGGTTCGTTATTTCTTTAAAAAATGAGCATGGTTAGAGTCTTATTGTCTCAGTCAAAATTGACCCAATTTGACATTTGTAAAAACATCCTACATGTCTTTGTTCTTGTCAAAAGTTTAATTAAGTTATCTTTAACACACAAAGAATGAAAGTATTTAACAGTTTTATTCATATGTAATGTCAGATAGGCTATTTATACTTTATAAATAAAGCTGTGGTTCAAAATTTGTCAGAGACACTTATTAGTAGGGTTTCCTAGCCTGGTCAAAATTGATCTGTGAATGCATCCAACATGAGTATGTAAGGGTAATGTGTGACAATGCTCCTTTAAGTTTCCATAATCAGGTTTTTATAGACTTCACAGAACACGCCGTCTCCACAGTCAATAAAAACCTGATAATTCACTTCTCTTTGGGGAATATTTCTTCCATATCGTCTCCTAATCAATCATGGTTATTGGAGTCTCTCATCCATCAATAAGTGATTATTGGAGCCTCAGCTGATAAACTTCCTCGAGTCGAGCTGTGCTTTGCAGAAATGCAACAAATTGACCTTTTTAACAGAGTCCACTTTCTCTCCTGACGATCCTTCACTGCTGGATGAACATCTGAACTTTGTGCTCCTCCGACTTGAGTCATTTATCAAAGATAGAGATTTCCCGAGACGTTACCCGTCTGTCGTCCGGGAAAGGGTAAAACAAATGTCCTGGAGTGGATTCATCTCAATGATACAGATGAATCAGTCTGATCATGTGGATACACGCAGTTTCAAATTTAAGATGATTGTCTTCCCACTGCAGGGAAGTTTTGTTTATCATCACCTTCTTATTTCTGACGCTTTCTATTTCAATAAAACAACAGGAGCTCATCCTAATGCTTTTCTTCTAACATCCTACATTCAACATCAAACATTTCTGATTATCTAAGGTCAGACAACAGCTAATCTTATCATTTCCCCATTGTCTGTCTAGCTTTGTTGTTAGCTGAAGTAGCTGAATGCTAAGATAACAGTTTGAAAACATTGAATGCGATGATACAAAGGGTGTTAATTGGATATTATCATGAAGAGCACAGCTACATTTTCATATAAGAGAGAACAAGAGTTACAGGTCCCATAAAGATCACATCATGTAGATTTCTAGATCAGGAAAATGTAAGATGTGTGCTTGCTCATTGATTCATTACTCTGGGACATTAAAGGTGCATGATGCCGGATTCTTCAAGCTTCATTTAAGTTTCAGTGACAAGATCTTAAAAGAACAGGAGGTTTGTTTGACTGAAAACAGATAAGAACAGATTTCAAAGCTGGAACACATAGGGCTGGTGGTGCAGTGGTTAGCACTGTTGACTCACATCATGAACCCTGAATGAGATAAGTGGTGTAGAAAAAGAATGGATGGACCACATAATTGGTCTTCTTTTACAAGGAACAGAATAAAAAGCTGAAAGACATAACTCATCAGTTCAGCTCTTCACTGGTTTTTTTAATTTAGTTGGAGTCAACATTTCTAATATGGTGGCCGCCATCAAAAGGCTTCGTAACACCTCTTTACCAATGTTTGACGTCACTGAAACTACGTCAACGTTTTAAACATTCTTTCCTGAGGACACATTGTTTCTAGCATAATAATAATAAAGTTTATTTACAGCACTTATGAAAACATACGTTACAAAGTGCTTTACATCATAAAAACCCACAGTAATAAACAAAGCATGAGGGGGAGACATAAAGCTAGCAAGACAATTCAAGAGGAACAGCTGAATAAAAGAGTAAAAGAGAAACTACTAAAAGCAACTAAAACAATAAAACATTTAAAATCAGTAAAACAAATAAAAACAATGAATGAATAAAAGGAAAACATGAATAAACGTAAATTAAAAATAAATGTAGCATCGTGGATGAAACAACATTACAAGAAGGCCTTTTGATAAAAATATGTTTTCAGCTGTGATTTAAAAGAAGATACTGATGCAGCTTCCCTGAGATCCTCAGGCAGGTTGTTCCACAGTCGTGGATTCTGAACAGCAAATACTCGGTCACCCTTAAGGCTGATTTATAGTTCAGTGTCGCCCATATGTCACAGGGGCTGAGGCGGACATGAGCACCACATACTTGTGCGTCGATGTGTCCGTGTTGCGCAGCAATTCTCTGCCGAAACGCTTGAGGGCAGTGCGGTCTCTCTGACAGCCGGTTCTGCTACGATTCTGTTTACTTTTCTACAGCGATTCAGAGCGTGAAATACACAGCTGATGAGCAGGGATCCCCGAAGTGCTGTAAATGTGGCAAATATAATGCAGAGTGGACCAATCACAGGGCTTGCGGTCCGCGTCAATTCTAAGGGTAGTTACATTTTGGAGGAGGTGCACATCAGCTACATGCGTAGGACTGCGTAGGTACGGGAGCAACGCAGACCTGCGGCGTAGGTACGGGAGCAACGCAGACCTGCGGCGTAGGGTACGCCGTCGATTCGACGCAGAAGTATAAATCAGGCTTTAGATTTTAAGTTTCTGACTGGAACTTCAAGGAGGTTCCTGCTTGAGGATCTGAGGATGCGCCTGAGTGGGTAGGGTGACAGCATATCATATATATAGTCAGGGGCCATGAAGCGCTTTAAAAGTATAACCTTAAAATCTATTCTAAAAGTAATGGGCAGCCAGTGTAATGTCATTAAACAGGAGTAATGTGCTCTCTTTTCTTGGTTTTGATAAAAGTCTTGCTGCTGAATTTTGTACCAACTAAAGTTGATTAATAGATTTTTGAGTTAAACCTGTTAAAAGCCTGTTACAATAATCTAATCTAGAAGAAATAAAACCACGAATAATCGTTTGTGTGTCATTAAAAGTCAGCATTGATCTTATCCGGGCAATATTTCTAAAGTGACAATAGCAGGGCTGAATAATCTTATTGATATGTTTTTCAAATGATAAGTTGCAGTCAAAGGTCAATGCCAGGTTCCTGACGGAACCAAGGGGTTAGCTTTCTGACATACAAAGTGATACATCTGTCACTGTTAGCATTTTAAACCTTCCTCCTACAGCTGGCAGGGTTGCATTTTGAACAATTAAGGCCGTGTTCGCTTTCAAACAAGAAAAGGAAACAAAAACATGACAAATATTACTTCTATACACAGGAGGTAGAAAACAAGCATGAATACACATTAAATCCCTTTTGACTTTTTTTGCAAGCTGTTAATATTTTACTTATTGTGTAAGTTCATCAGCTTGTGACAAGGTCAAACTTTATCCTGGATGCTGTTTTCCCTTCAGGCTTTGTTCCTGTTTCACTCATGAGAGGCTCATGTGTGGTAAACCAATTAAAAAGCATTTCTTTTAACTCCCGACCACTTGTTTCACAGCTGAGGATACAGCTGCTTTAATTACTTTTATTTATATCGTATCACTTTTTTTTTAACACAATAGGTCATTTCTTTGTTGTTCTGCTCAAACACACACACACCCTAATGCTGGTGTGTATTCCCTTTAATAATGAGCCATTAGTTTTCCTCTGTGCGGCTTCTCTAAGTCTATTTTTGACCTTTTCTGACTTGCAACAGTCTTAAAGCCTCCATCAATACTTAATTGGTTTATTCTTGGTTTCATGAGTTTGTTTGTATATACAGTAAACATATTGTGTGAGTGTATAGTAGTCTTTGTGCTCCCAAAGCATGTGATGTTGTTTGTTTCAGCCTGGGCTCTATTATATTTTCTCGGTGTGTTTAAATATGCATGTCTGCAGTAAAATGGAGCTGATTTTATCAACCTCTGAGGCCTCCTTCTTATACCATGTGAAGGACACACTAACATCCCAGTAGTGTGAGTGTATGTGCGCGCTTGTGTGTGTATTTAATGCTCATCAGAGGCCACTAAGCTTTTCAAATTGTTGTCAGAAAAATGAATTATTTATAACAGTGATATTTTTGGTTGGACAATCAGGCTCATTCATACAGTTACAGCTCTTATTCTGCATCTCTTCCACACTGACCCCTTTACACACATCCCCAATATACACAAAAACATGCACACACACACAAACATACACATGCAGTGACATTCACACTCTGAACCTCTGCACATAAAGTACACAGCAGTATTTTTTGCACCAGCAGCACCGTAGCAGATGTAGCGTGCCAATTTTTTAATCCTTATTAGTTTACGGCCGTTATACTGACACACATTTCCCAAAAAGCACACAGTGTGCTACTCAGTGAGCGGAGGTAGAAAGCATCCAAGGACAAATCAGACCATCAGTTTATCTTTCTCTAAAGTCCTCTATGATGGAACTTTAAGAGATGAACTGGATGATTTGAAGCGGTTTGTTGACCTTTGATTCGCCGTGCTGTTCTTATGTTTGGATTTCATATTTGAAATTCGACTTATTAACTTGATATTCATCTACTGTTTTGAAACGGACAGGCTAAATATCATTTTGACTAAACAAAGAAGTAATTCATGTCCTGCTCTTCAACACATATACTTCAGTGCAGTGAAAATGTATCCTCAAATGTATTCCCCTCAAACATTTCACAGTGGAACAAATTAGTTCTGTCGCGGTGTCTGTGGCATCAGGGGCGTGTCCAGACTTCTTCAACTGTGGTGGCCCATCTGGGGTGCTGACTTATGCAGAGGTGGCATAAAGAATGTAAGTGGACACCAAGCGGCAACCTCCGGTCTAAAAATATGAGTCAATGCGGAAGTGTTAAAAGCTGCAGTTCATCGATGATCCGCTTGAGGCTGGCTCCGGAAGTACCGGAAGTCACATACACATGAATGGGGAAAAGACGATCTTTACAGCATTAATAAACATGTTTACAGCCTGGTACAAAAGACGAGTGTAGTCTGAATAGCTCATTTCTCGATGTCCTCTCACTGTGAGGGGGGTGAATTTTTTTCTAATTTGGCAATTTCGAAGCTATTGAGATTACCAGTCTTCCAATGAGAGGCACAGCTGCCTGCAGGAACACTGCAGCTGTTGGCTAGGAGGCTCAAAGCCCGCCTCTTTACGTCACACTGGCTCGACAGAAGCAATATGGCTGCCGCAGCCGATTGGTCTCAAAACAGCTCTTCAGAAACAGATGGGTGACGTCACGGATACTACGTCCATATTTTATACAGTCTATGGTGGACACTCAAATAAATAGAATTTCTTTTAGGGGAATTTTATGTCTTTTAAAATATGTTTTATTTCTTTATCTTGATTTGAACTGAACTGCCTGTTTTACTTAGCTGCCCATGTGAAGCACTTTGTAACTTGTTTTTTGAAAAGTTCTGTACAAATACAATTATAATTATTATTAAAAAAAATACTGTACCTACTAATATGAATGTATCATAAAGATGTTAACTCTACAGTGGCTGACAAGGGGAGACGATCTGCGACAACCTTTTAAAATACTACTCTGATCTGCCAAGGGTCTGCAGCTGCAAATTAGCTTGAAGCTTCATTCTCTGTAGTGTTAGTAATTAAGATATGTCATTTAGCACAATTTGGAGCAATTTGGGGAACATCAACGATGTTTGCAGTCAGGTTAAGAGTCATCAGTTTTACGTGATAAACTTTACATTAGGGACTTTCTGATGCAATACCATGAGTGGACACCAGTCGTACAAAAAGCAAATCGGTGCATCATTCCAAACTTCATAAAACATCTTTGTTTTTACCGCAGCCATAGTGTTTAGCGTGTTCACACCACTTGCGACAATGCAACAGATTGCATCTTATAGATGTGATATTTTCCATTCAGTCGTACTAAACCTTATTGTAATGACAAACAGATATTCAAGGAGAAGTCAATGAGTTATTTTGGTCAGAGCCACAAGGCAACAGGCTCTGCAGATGTTTTTATATTTGCAGAGACAAAAGGTGATGCTACTGAAGTTTAAAAAGCACTGATGTATCCTTTAAGAAAGGAGGGTGAATGCAATAAATGTATACTAACACAAAGGAATCCATTTACCAGCAGTGACATACAGACCCCTATAAAATGATTCCTTTTGGACAGACTCAAGATAAAAAACATGATTTATTTCAGGCATGCTTTCATCACTGAGTAAAAGGAGGCTGTAAATTTCAGGATGCATGTAAAGTATGTCCAGGATATCAGCAGTGCACTGGGATGAACGTCTGGATGAAGAATGTGTGTCTCCAGGGTAAACTCAGATGAAGAATAGAGAGAGTCTGGGCAGTGTGAGCACACATAGATCTAACTGATGGTATTTTACACTGAGGGCATTACACATTAAACAGCTTTATCATCAATTATACATCCCTACATCTAAAAGCTCACATATCTTCCCCTGAGCGGCCTGTGTGTCATTCTGTCTGCTGTTTATGGATTTGCTCTTATTAATGTGTTAAACACCGTTACACAGTATATATAGGAGAGAGTGCACAAGTACAATCACAAGGGACACACATATCTCACATATCAGAGGACATTTATACACAAACAAAATGTATGAAAACACTGACCTTTAAAAATGAGATTCTAGCAGCAACTTAAAACAGACTACAGGTGAACCGGGGATTTTAGGAGCTTCCACTTCATGTACATGATCACCTCTTGATTTAGAATCTGAAGCAGGGACTGATAAAGGCCCGAACAGTGCTAGTGAGGACTGGGTAATGCCTAAAAGGAACTGAGAGGGAGAAGAAGATAAAGGTGTGTCCTACAAGGTCAGTGTGTTTGGTTGTTTGCTTGGGTTTGGTTTTGGCAGGGCGTGTCTGCCACCCAAGGTGCAATCCTAAAATACTTCAATCTGATTGGCTATGGACCTTGATGGAGGCAATGTAGACTGTGTTGCGAGTTGTTTTCTTTGCATTTAATTCTAGCATCGTTTAAGTGATCAGACAGAAGAAACCATCTGTCTTTGAAACTGCCTGCTACATACTACCTACAAAAGCGGAGGTAAGCAACGACCAGCTGACAACGAAACCGCTTCTTTAGCATCACTTGTGATTTAAAAGTTAAGAAGTGGCTTATATGGAATTTAATAATTTTCACAGCACCTAAAAACTGAATTTCCCTCGTCAAAAAAGAAGAAAAAAGAAAAAGCAGTATGAGCGCTGTGCATTGTGGGAAACAGTACGCGAGGCAGACTGGTCCGATACATACTGTGAAATTTTCCCTAATCAGTAGACATCCGGGGAGTTTTGGCATACTGCAGATTTTGCTCTCGTTCACAAACTGCATACTGAATTTTGGCCAAATTAGGATGTACTGCTAGTACAGTAGGCAGTTTCGAAAACAACCACTGTCTCTTCTAACAGCCTTTTTCACAGGAGTGACACAAACACAGCAATCAGGGCACAGCTGTGTAATCAGTGACACCTTGACTCAGGTGGAATCAATCTCCCTTCACCTGGAGTCAATCAAGATCCAAGCTTGATTCAAGAAAAGATAGTTCCCAAAATCTAGCTTCTTAAGAGGTCTAATCCAAACATATGTGCACCCTCCTCTCAGCAAACATGTCAACATTCATTCAAGGTGATCTACAGTTTGGCAAACGAGACTATAGGCTCCATAACGATGCCTTAATACTCTTCAGTTAATAATACTTTGCACAGTGCGATGGTGGCCTAGCGGTCTAAGCGCCACCAAACAGGTTACAGTCCTCGTCAAAGTGGTCCCCAGTTCAATTTCCGGCCGGTCGACCATTTCCTGCATGTCCTCCCCCGCTCTCTACTCCCCACATTTCCTGTCTCTCTTCAGCTCAAAAAATTTAACTTTAAAAATAAAAAATACCTTGCATGCTTCTTATTACAATGTGCATAGACAAACTGGAAAGCAAGCTGCATTGTGTTTATAGCAGGCTCTCATTTGCAAAACCTGTCTCTGAGGGTTTTGTGAGAATAACAGATTTAAACGTCAGAGCCAGATAAAATATTGGGCCCCTCTGTCCCACACAAGCTTCAGAATCATGCACATGTCCCTGAATTACTGAATCTAGTTGTACTAAATGATCTATTGAATTGCTCAGTGTGCAAATTCACACTGATAAGCTTTTTTATTAAGAAGAATTAAGAGGGGTGTTTCGTGATGGCATGAAAGTTTTTCCATAGGAAATTAAAACATACTGTATATTCAGAGTATCGTATTCTAACCTCTAATCAATTTTATGAATAAAGACCTCCCACAGAAGAGTGCCGTACCATACGAGACTATTATGAAGTTATTTTTAAGACATTTTTGTGTAACAGGACCCTTGAGACCCACTGAACTCCCATCGTACTGGAGAGAATAAATAATTCAGGGTGAGATCAGGCAGCAGGAGAAGCAGCAGACTGACCATCTGGACGCTCATGAGAGCTGCTGCAGAGCGGCTAACAGCTCAAGGATGAATTCACTCATCTACTCATAGACTTCGTTAAAATTTAACTCCACAGTCAGATTAAGGTTTGTGGAAATTCATAATTTTTAACAACTCAGAAATATATTTCTTTATCTGGAAAGAATATGAAGTGATATAAATAAAACATTTAAGTATCAGTCTGATATATTGCAGATTAAATTCCGCAGCAAGGTTCACATTAGTGGTCATAAAGAAAGCCCCAGCAGCTACTTCAGTCTTCACAGTCTCATCGTACTCATTTGCATAAAAAAACTTAATAAATCAACTTCTCATAGTGCTTCTAAACGTAGTGTATCACTATATGACTTCATTCCTGAACCTGTCCAAACATTACTTTAGTTGAATTCAAATCTCTGAATCATTGATGGTACATAGAAGCAATCTGGCATCATCAACATAAAAATTGGACATTAATCAGCATGATGAGAACTAACTATGACCCCAGAAACCATTTTTGAGAAATAGAAATGGACATGTATTTTGATTTTAAAGTTTGATCCATCTGTTAACATGGTAGAGGAAGGGTTTATGATGTATACTGCAGCCAGTCAGCAGGGGGAGCTCTAAACCTTTTGGCTTCGCACTCGGTGAACACTATCAGGTTCATTTTAATCTACAGTCTTCAGTCTGAATTAATTGAACTAGATGTGATGGTAGGAGCTCTGTGAGATGGCCAGGTAAGCATAGGGTGTGTTGATGACATTCTTGAGGTCACACTGAATAAAGCTGCTTTGTACTCTTAACTTCATGCATGTACCCTACCAGTCAAACGTTTGAAAGCACCTTCTCATTCAAGGGTTTGTATTTATCTTAATTATTGTAAACACTGTAGGTTAATACTGAAGACATCAAAACTATGAAAGAACATATATGGAATTATTTAATGAACAAAAAAGTGTTAAACAAAGCAGAACATGTTTTATATTTTAGATTCTGTAAAGTAGCCCCCTTTTTCCGTCATGACAGCTTTGCACACTCTTGGTATTCTCTGAAACTGCTTCATGAAGTGGTCTCCTGGAATGGTTTCTAATTAACATGAGCCTTGTCAAGAGTTCATTTGTAGAATGACTTGCCTTCTTAATGTGTTTGAGACCATCAGTTGTGTTGTTCAGAGGTAGGGTTAGTACACAATGGATAGCCCTATTTGACTACTGTTGTAATCCAGATTATGGCAAAACCAGATTATTTCATAGTTTTGATGTCTTCAGTATTAATCTACAATGTTGAAAATAATTAAAATAAAATAAAAACATTGCATGAGAAGGCATGTCCAAACTTTTGACTGGTAGTGTGTTTTGCTTTGCACAATTTTTTGGATTTCTGTGAATACAACTGACAACATGTTGAATTAAAAAATGGCCACCATTACAAACCAGCCTCCTTCCACACTTGTCTAGCACATTTTATCCACTGACCTTACCAGACAGAGAGTTTGCAGAATGTATTTTAATGAGACAATGTCCTGTGTGTGACAGGTGAAAGGACAAGTCCTGCCCTCCCTTTACTGCAAATCTTTGCTGTGGAAAAATGTGAAAAGAGTCTGTTTCTGCAGCATGCTTTACACCTGCAGCAGTTAAAGGCATTAACATGTACTATATAAAAAACATCAAATCTCTCCATGGTGATCTTGTTTGAATTTCTAGATCATTAGGAGGCATCTAGTACGTCTCATAACTTGTTAAAACTCCTCACAGGGGGCTTTAATTATCTGCATATGATTATTGTAATAGGGAGCCTGATAGCATGCTGACACTAGCACCTTCATCATCAAGCACCACGGTGTGTATCTACAGCTTTTAGGAGCCATTAGCATGATGTTGAATCTTGTTATGACTCTGCAGCCCAACAGGGAAACACAAGGAGATATTTTTGTGCTTAGGCTGCAATTTTGAAAAACATCAACCTAATCTCAGACTGCTGAAGTCTCTTTTTAGCTTCAGATAAACTTTTAAAGACTTCTGAGCAGAGACAGACACTTGATTAGATCTACATCACCTGCACTGACGGTGCACTGCAGATGTTTCTGATTTCAATCTAGACGGGAGGGGTTTTTGAAGCCAGAAAAACCTGTTTCAGTCTTCATTTTAGTGGCTGATGATTGTCTAAAGACAGGCTTTAAAGAGTGAGTCAATGCTGTAAGCTAACTCGTATTTATAGCAACAAGTCCAACTCCTCCAGCAAGTTCCCCAGCTTTACCTGCTGAAGTGCTGCTGTATTGTGACTCATGATTTTGTATTTAAAGGCGAAGCATCTGACTCAGTCCACAGAGTACGCAGAGTACAAAGAGATGTCTCAAAATAATACTCCAGGACAAACTTTTCCTCCTGGTTCAGAGCTGTCTTGGTTTAGTGCAGTTATTGATAAAGGTGAATGATCACCTGACTTCATGTCTGCAGTGTCAGTTTAAATAAAGAGACAGCTGTCGATTCCTGTGGCATGCAGACCAGAGGAGCTTTTACTCACATTTGCTTCTGGAAAAATGTGTGCAGAACAGAAAAGTTTGACCAAAAGTGAAAGAAAAATTAGACGAATTTCATTGGAGACCTGTCCTGAACTTCAAAGTATAGTTTGCTTTTTTTAAAGTTGGGGTTATGAAGCACTTGTTGATAAGAAGTGTATGCAATCTAGTTACTGTCAATGTAACGGCCAAATATCCACCAGATTCGTGTCCAGTCTTTCTCTGATCCGTCACTGCAATGGATCTGATCGGTTTCGATTCTAGTCAATGTGTTAACTTCCACCGGATCCACTCTGTTGCGTTCCGTCTCTGTTCCAGCAGGTCAGAGCCCTCCGAATCAGATACGCAAGACTTCAGCTTTTGTCGGATGCCGGAGCACAACGCATCAACATACACAGAGCAGATGGAGCGGGACAGGAAGTCAGGCACCAAAACAAAATGAAAACACCGGTTAATTTTCAGAATAAAACACTCTGTGTTATCACCAGATCGTATTTCACTTAACTACAACAACAAACCGTCATGATGAGCGGAGCCAGGCCTGGAGTCAACAGGTCAGAGGTTTTCAGAGGACCAGAAAGAAAACATGGAGGAGGAGAGGAGGAGGAGAATCCTTGATTCAGTGATTACAGCGGGGAAAACCTCGGCCACATGACTCCAGCTGTCCGCGGTCCTGCTCCGTGCTGCGTTCTGAAAACGCAACCGTTGTGTGTTGACGGACGAGAGAGCACAGAGCTGGACCTGGTGGAAGTTGGATGTACGTGTGTGCTTTATTTTGAAAATGTTCAATGCTTTATGTCACTGTCAGAAAGCCACATTGTTTTTGCACGGTTTTCAAATTCGTGTTCTTCTGCCTTCACTGCACTGATCAACGGAGAGACAAAAATACAACCAAACTTTAAAAAGTGAGTGATTCTGACACCTGTGATGACATGCCATTTACTGAGGCCATTAGGAAGCTAGGAGGGAAGGAGGAGATCTGAGTTTACAGAGGAAGAACAAGACTCAACGGACCTAAGCAAAGGAGAGAAACTTCTGTGTTCACTGAAGAGAAGGGGAGATACCAAGTTACCTGATGGTGCAGGTAACTCACCATCCAGAGCTCCCTACCTCACTGAACGTTGCTGTTTTACCCGCTTACTTCAATTTTTAGAAGTTAAATCAGTAATTCATGAAATTAAGTGACAGGAGAAATGAGCACAAGTAAATCAAAGGCTCCTGTGGTTAAAGAGCATCCTCTCATAATACTGACATTCATGCATGACTCCTCACCTCTCTATAAAGTGTTGGCACTCAGAAATCTGACTATACATTGTCGCAAACACTGGAGGCAATCCTATCATCATTATGTTATTCCAACAGTCCTCCACACTCGGAGCAAACTCAGTTAAAAGTGAGCAGAGAGATGTCCTACTCCGATACGAGTCAGATCTTTGTTTACGGCTCCGGCAGTGATCGAATTGATAAATTTGGAGTTTGGCAGTTTAAGAAGCAGAGTTTGATGAATGAGGCCCACTGTCATTCCAAGAACCTTGAAAATGAATCATAGACTTCTAAGAGATAAAACAATGAAGATGCTGTTTGTGTATCTGGGTCTTTGCTTCTTTATTTAATCATCGTTTTAACTCCTCACTCGTAACCTCTGTCTGCTGTTGTTGTTAAATCTGATGCTCTGTAAGATCACTTAACCTCTACCTAACTTTTAGACCTCATGAGATGAGCTGTCATCATCGATATGTATATATTCTAAATAAAAACATGGAATCTGTGTGCAGGGGGATTGATTTTAGTCCAGGAAGTGTTCTCGTTTGACCAATCAGAAGGCTTTGGTGGATGTCTCTCATAGTTTCAGGATCCAATTTAAGAATGTATTACTTGTTTTGAAAGCTTCTCACGGGGTGGCACCATTATACCTGTCTGAGACGCTGCACAAACAAGCACCAGACAGAGGTCAACACACAAGATGCTTTTGGATGTCCCAAGATCCAGGCCAAAAAGCAAAGGTGACCGAGCCTTTGGCACATGCGATCATCCCCCTCTCTCTACCCACATTTTCACAAGGCTAAAAAAAAAAAAATCTAAGGAAGAAAAAAAATTCAACTTTAGCAACAAATCTACTCAACACCATGTCATGAAAGCCAATCGGTGTAAATAATTCTGGAGTTTGTGGACAAACATTTAAAAGTTGTTTCCTTCTGCTCTTGAGGACAGACCTTACAAAGCTTATTTATACTTTCTACACATCTGCATCATGATGTTGGTGTTTTTAATAACTTAAAGCTCTTGAGACTATCTTTCAGCTGGTTCTGAAATAGGCTGAGATTAACAGTGATGCCTCTATTGGCCTACTAAAGCAAACAAGACCATCAGCAATCAAACAGACATGTTCTTTATTGTTGTTTTTAATGTCTGTAACCACTGCAAGGGGACTGGTGTCAGACAGGGTGAAGAAAACCCTTCATGATATGTTTACCAAAGATAATATTCAGAGTGAGCAATATGTTTGACTGTTTAACGAGAGCAGGATTCAGATTTTTGGTCTTGTGCATGCACAAGACAAGATCAGCAGAGGGATAGGGTTCGGCTTAGAGGTATTACTTTGTTATCAGGGGACAACAACATCAACACAAACAGAAAGTTCACCACAGGAGCTTTAAAACCTGTGAAATGCAAGCAAATCAAAAGAAAATCAGCTTCTTGTTTGGGTTCTTACACCTGTAGTAATCCAAGTGAAGCCTCCGTGGAAACGGGTGATTACAATGAAACTGAGACTTAGCAGAACGGGCGCTGCTCTGAGGGATATTATGGACCAAGAAGAATTACACTTCCCTCTGGATCGCTTCTTAAGTAACTTATCGGCCTGTGAACCGTGCAAAGTCAAGAAAAGGAAGTCTTGACTGGAAGTTGTTTAACACTAATCACTGGCAAGGCCAAAATGCCCCAAATGTTCCCACCCTGAAGTATGTGTTGTGGTCAGACTATTGTTAATAGATTCAGAGATGGCAGCATCCAAATTGTGCAGCTTTGTATAAATTGAACGACACTACAAATGCCAAAAAGATGGAACACGCTGTCTCATAATAACGAGGTATGTTATTAGATCAGCACATGTTAGGGCAAGGGCATGCACAGGCCTTAACCAAGTGATGGAGCAGACTTATATATGTCCAATAAATTCTGTCTGTTTATTTATTGTTCTTGATGAAGAAATCCCCCTCCTCTCATCCATTCCTCTTGTGAATTAGCACAGAGTTGAGAGTTTAATGGGATGGCCGATGGACAAATGAGCCATCATGCACCACAGTGCACTGCAAGTTAGCGGGTGACAAGATGAAGCTGCTGAGGAGCCCGTCAGAGAGGAGCTTCCTCAGCTGAAGACACAGAAGAGGAGAAGAAAGAAGGAGACAGAGAAAACAGAAACCTGAACAAGTCGCTGGCAACAAGACATGAATACAAAAATGAATGCATTTAACTCCTATGACAGAGCACAAAAACTGAAAATGAAATCTCAATAATTGCCCAGTTTTATCTGGGAGGTTTGCATGTGTGGATGCAAACAGTCAAATCTTTGCATTACGACTTAATTCAGACTTTTATTTTCCAGCCTCCTGATAAAAGTCTGTGCAAAGTCAGGAGAGCAGATCTGTGAATGCAGCAGGTCAAAGCCTGGAACATTAACATCCACAAGTAGGCATGGCGAAGAAATCATTCACTTTAGGTGGACTTTCTGTGCTTTATACTTATAACTGCTTGTTTATATGGTTTCCCACTTTTGCATCTCTACTGTAGAAACATCCTTGTGCATGTTAAAGTTATATTTACTCCAACTCTCTCCACAAAAAGAATGGCAGACCATTTGAAATAAGTCTTTATTTTTTTCAAAAGATGGAAGGTAGTTTTTTTTAAAGCTTGTAAGTAAACTTAATAAGCAGCATTAAAAATGTAGGTTAAAACATTTTCTATGTGTCCTAAGTTATTGATCCTCAGGCCGCCACTGACTATCCTTGTAAGTTATGAGTTGCTTATTCGCTCCTCTTTGATTCAACAGATAGGAGCTATCTGGGGTGCAATTACCTGTGCCCGAATTTTACACCAACAGCCAGCAGTTGGCAGCAAAAGGGCTGCATCACTCTAACAGAGACATGAAGAGCGAGGCATGCAGCGTTGGGGTAAATTCTAGTCCATCGTACAGGAGCGAATCTGAGGAAAAGTTTGAGTCTGAAGTCACAGAGAGAGATGTTAATGAAATGAAGACAGAAATTCAGCTGCTGGACACAATGTTCAAAAGGATATCTTTGCAGGATAGATTAGAGTTTAAGAGCCTGGACCTGATCAGCTAGACATCAAAGTAAAACAGCATCAGTTAAGTCCGAAAAGTCAGGATGAGTGAAGATTTAGTTTGATGCATGACATGGGTGCAGCAAACTAGATCAGGAAAAAGGCTGATGGATCAAAGTGAATGAGACTCTCTTCCTCTCAAGTCTTCAAACCAGCTGGCAGAGACTCACCACGGCTTCAAACAAAAACACTTAAATGCCCCAAAACCCGCAAGACGGAATGAAACCAAGCATACCAACAAAGTATGCCTCTGTGATTACAATACCATGTTGAGGATGTCTCCATTGGCTGAGATTCTGCAGAGGAAACTGACCCCCAATCTCAACAGACTTAGTGTCGTGGAGGAGTGATGTATGCCTTGAAATTTCAAATGAAAGATCAGGATGGAAAACAGTCATGCAAGCAAGGACCGCATGACTCCTTAGGCATCCCCTCATGATGAAAGGGATGCTATAACAGCTCAGTTACAGCTACCCCCATTCTCCACCCAAACATCTCGGCTGTTCATTGTGTAGATAAATTAAATACATCATAATTCTCAGTTTCACGACTTCCCTCTGGCAACGCTATACCGCCAAACAACCAGACACAACAACAGATCCTCAGAACAGGCCTTCGCTACATCCGTTTTATTGAGTGTTACTCTGATTAATGTTGAACCTTGAACAGTGAGTGCTAAAAGCAGACCACACTTGAACGGTTATCTCCAGTCTCACACTTTATGTCTGTGTTGTTATGCTATCAAATTTAGATCGGTCTTTCTATTCTCCTGGATCCGTTCCAGCAGACTCAAGCTAAAGGAGTGAAGTCCATGTAACTTTAATGCTAACACTTGAATCCACCATCTATTGATTGTTTACTTTTGTTGAAAAGAAATCAGGGCTTGTTAAAGGTGACATATCATGCAAAATGGACTTTTTAATGGTTCTCTACCTGAAATATGTGTCCCTGGCATGTCTACAAACCCCCCCGAGAATGAAAAAAATCCATTCTGCCCCTGTTCTGATTTCTCCACCTTTCTGTGAATGTGTGTGAAACGAGGTGTTTCAGACTTCCGTGTTTTTGTTACGTAACAACAATATCCGGTCTGTCACAGAGTCAGAGCTCGGAGCTTGTTCAGCCCATAGACTGTATAAAATAATACTGAATCCCCCCTCCGTTTTTCATTACCTGCAGATTTGAAGATCTAGTGGATGATTTTTATTTATCATGGATAAGTGCTAGCGCTAGTTAGCATAGCCACATAGCTACATGTTCGTAGCTGTGTACCAAGACAAACGTCGATATACTGATAAATAAAACAACAAGAAACACTAAATCTGTGATCAATCCTTCAGAAAGGTCCTGCTGCAGGCGCCTCTCCTTCAGGATCAGATTCAGAGGGTTGAAGTAACGTGATCTCTGAGCAGCCGTGTATATTCAGCCAACATGTAAACATTAGATCAACGTGCTGGACAGCCGAGGCACATCCACTTCCTGAGGGGGCGTGGTCAGAGAGAAAACAGAGTGTTCTGAGGAGGACTGAAGAAGAGGGCTTTTCAGGCATGCCAAAATCTGATTTCAGTGTGGTTTTTTTGAGCATAAACTTTAAAGACATGTTTTGGGGACCTCTTAGACCAATATATATTGATGAAAAAAGTGTGATATGTCACCTTTAAGTTATTCTGGCTCTATTCTTACAACAGTCAAGAGCCACGCTAGTCATGTGACTCATGGACAATGTGATTGTTTGTGCAGCCCCCCATTCACCTGGTGATGACTGGAATTGATTTGCAGACCTTTACATGATGAGAGATACAGATGGATCCATGTTGATAAGAGGCGCTGGTTGGTCTAGTTTTTTAAGCATGCACTCCATATATCGAGGCTGTACGTAGTCCTCGTTGAAGCCACAGACTGTATAAATAATGGATGTAGTATCCGTGGTGTCACCCATCTGTTTCTGAAGAGCTGTTTTGAGGCCAGTTAGCGGCAGCAGCCATATTGAAAATGTTGAACTTCCCTCCTTCCCATAACAGCTGGCTCAGGGAGATCATCAGTCATATCCAACTTGAGAAGATCCGATTCTCACTTGCAGGATCAAGGAATTCTTTTGACAAGACCTGGAAGCCCTTCACCGAATACTTAGACAAAACAACTGTTCACCCAGATGAAGCTTAGTTGCCCCCCCCTCTTTCTTCCCTTCTCTCCCCCTCTTCCTTCTATCTATCTCTAATGCCTTAATGTTTGTCTAGCTTTTTGTTTTTTAAGTCCTTTAAGTCCATTTTTTTTTGGGGGGGGGTTTGTTGCCTTATGTAAGTAATGTGAGGTTTGGGTGGGAGGGGCTTGGGGTCATGGTCATGAATAGGCCAGTAAAATTGTTGTAATATGTTGCATTGAAATGCTTTCATTTGTGCACAGACTCTTTGTACCTACTTTTCTACACTGCTCAAGCTTACATGCACTGTAATAACAAAATCAATAAAAGAACTGTGAAAGAAAGAAAATGTTGAGCTCAACGTAACTGCTGTTGAGTGAGTGTAATGTAAAGAGGCAGACTTTGAGCCTCCTAGCCAACAGCGACAGTGTTCCCTCCTGTCAATCAATTCAGCTGTGCCTGTCATAATGGAACACTCGTATTCTCAGTCCCTCCAGGAAGTTGCGATTTCGCGATCGCAACTATCAACGCAAATTCAACCAATCAGCGCGATTTTTTCGCGGCTTTGCAATTTTATACAATCACTGCAACTTTCCCGCAAATTTGACCAATTACCTTAATCTCAGCCCCTGTACGTCATCAGTTTAGTCATCAATTTAACTTCCTTGGAACATAAACGTAAGTCCTCACTTGATCGGCACTTTTTAACAGCAAAACACGCACAGAGAACGGGTGAAAAGAGGGGACAGCAGGCAGGACAAGTGACCATGACAACGTTATTATTTATAGATTGAGGGGCTCAGTGTTAGCTTGGTCTCTACCTGCAGCAGGTGTGCTTTATGAACCAGCTCTCCTCACCTCCACGCATCTGTCTCATCTTCATTGAGGATTTTTACCCCCCGGTGTGAGTTAGTGACAAAGACACAACCGTGGGACGTCTGTTTAATATTTGACGTTTGACGTTGTTGCCGTGGTTACCGTAAAAAGCTCTGCATCTACAGCTTGATTTAATCCAGTTTGGTGATACATCAGACACATTCAGTAAGTTTTGATCAACTCCTCGTCATCAAAGATGCAGATGCAGTTCAGAGTGCTGTGAACTGACTGTGCATCAGTCGCTGCGAGGTGCATTCAGGGACCGTCGTAAATGTGAAATACAGTCCTTTCATGGCATTTTACTGTGAATCAAGAGAATCAAAATACAGTCACATCAAGAATGTTTTCTAAAACAACTGTAATTTAGCATATTTACTTGCCCCTGAGATGTTATTTGGGGAAAAAATCAAAAAAAAAAATTTGCAACTTTCACTGCAATTTTTTCAAAAAGCTGTCGCAAATTCAGGCTTTTTGGGACACAACAATCACAAAATAATCCCGCGAAATCCTGGAGGGACTGTATTCTTAATATCTTCGAAAATTGCCGCGTTATGAAAAATTTCACCCCCTGTACACTTGTTATTTGTACCAGGCTGTAAACATGTTTATCACTGGTTCGAAATTCCATCCCAACCCTCTCTCTACTCCCCACATTTCTGACTCTTAAAACCACAAACAGTCTCATAAATAAATACACTTCAATTTACACCCAAACAAATATGAAAAATATGGAAAACTGCACTGTAACTTCCTGTTTTCATTTCTAATCTCCCTTATGCAATGTTAACCTTGTGGTTTGACTGCATGCAGCAGGTTGTCCTCTCTCTCCTCTGCATTTCTGTTTGTTTTTGGAGTGAATCCACTTAATCGTTTCAATCAGTTCAACAGTCGAAAAATGTGTGTCAGCAAAATCTGAGCCTAAGTCATTTGCAAAGACAAACACCAGAACAGAAACTTTCGTCTGCAATGACTCAACTAAAAGCAAAGAATATGTTACCATGTTCCCTGCACTCTGCAAACAGGTGACTACTGAGTATGTGCACACACCGTCAGCAGACTGTGGATTCACCGTAGTGTGTTTGTTCATGTGTGTGTGTATCTGGTTGTGACCTTGAGTGTTCGTGCTGACTGGTCTCTGCTGGGATTAAAGCCTCAAGATGATTCAATTACAAGAAATCAAGACTGTCTCATTCATCTGAAAGTGTGTGTGTGTGTGTGTGTGTGTGTGTGTGTGTGTGTGTGTGTGTGTGTGTGTGTGTGTGTGTGTGTGTGTGTGTGTGTGTGTGTGTGTGTGTGTGTGTGTGTGTGTATGTGTGTGTGTGTGTGTGTTTATCAGCAGTGAAGCAGCCTCCTGCTGTATTAAGATATGACTGACTCTTGAGTTCTGTCTTGTGTGCATGTCTGCAAGAAAATCTTCGGCAACATGGGACCCTGTCAACGTTTGTGTTCAAAGCCTCGGAGGGCGATTTCTAACTATTCAGCCACAGACAAACATGGACGTGGTCTCATTGACATCAACCTTTGGTTTCCGAAGCTCAACGATGGTGCTCGCCATATTGGAAATGCTGACTCAACCTAACTTTTGGTCTTCCCAGCAGAAGGTATAGAGGTGGAGTTTAGCTTCCCGGCTAACACATACAGTGTGACCACCTGTCGGTAATGTAAGCTCTTATTATACAAAACCTGCAACCTAGTATCTTCCAGACCAATGAGTTTTAAAAAAAAAAGATCCCCCTTTTGTAAGAATACAGAAATAAGTAAAACAGATCAAATCGCTTTTTTGTACCAAGCTGTAAACACTAAAGATGGACATGTTCATGGGTGTTAAGGGGGATTCCTTGGCTTTTGGAGCCAAACCTCAAGTGGACAATGGAGGTTCTGCAGATTTTGCACTTATGCATTGGCTTATTTTTTGGCATCTTGGGTTTCTGCTTGGGTTTAGCCAGCACTAAAGGATTTCCAACCATTTTGTGCATTGCTCACAGTCCAGTTGGTGACACGAGCAGCAGGAATGAAAGTGGAGTGAGCTTGATGGTTAAATATCCAAGCAGATATCTTTTTTTATGGATACCAGTTAAAGCCAACCTGTTGACACTGCAAATAATCAACGTCCTCTGAACACGAGTGGCTTATTCTACTCTGCTGACTTGCTTGTGCTGATAATGATGTTCAGAGCCTGTGCAGTTGGGATCTGCAGGAGGAGCTGAGATATTGATGTCTAACCCTTTCCATTGACTGAAACACACATTCAGCTTACCGATAAAACGCAAAGATCCCTTTGGTTAGTGTTGTCTACAGCACTATAGATTCTTGTCTTGATTTGAAGCAGACTCTCCCTGATTTGAAAAGTCCAATGACCCTTGTGTTAGTGTTACGTTTCCTCCCGCAGTCCCTCTTTTACCCTCCTAATCCAATGCTCATGGTGTCTCAAAAACAGGCACATTTCTTTGCAACACCTGCACTGATGCTTAAAGGTTATTAATGCTTGCACTTTCTTGCACCCCAAACTCCATCTGAGTAATGATACCACACCTGAGGACCCTCTAACTCAGTTACAGTCTGGGATGGATGACGCTCACATAAAGCCAACCTGCTGCTCCGGCTGATCACCATCTCCACATTATGAACTTAATTAAAACCATCCACAGCGAGCAGATCAGACTGGATTCTGGGTGATTTAGGAGGCAGTAGTGTTTAAATATTAACATGCTCCGTGAAATGTGGCAGCTCGTGTGATTTATTTCACACCTTCTCTCTTTTCCTCTACAGCTTCAGTCTTTTGTTCCTCCTCCCACTGTCTCGGCCCTGAGTTGAAGGAGGTGCCGCGTTTCGATTTTCGTCCCGAGGCCAAGCAAGAATGAAGAGGAGAAGTAATTCAATGAGTCAATTCAATGGGCAGTGGCTCATCTTTTTAAGTACAGAGTTTTGGGCTGCCAGTAATGGAAAGCCACAAGTCTAAAGATGCCTCAGGTTCAAAGGGAGGGATTGTGGCTCTGAGAAAATGTCAACATTACTCTGCTCTTATGTTTCCCTCCTTTTTCTCAGAGTCTACCTCAAAACAGCCTGATGTAGGCTTTTGGGGATTGAGACATCAGACAGTCTATAAAACCCACTGTGTTTTGAACCCCACCCTTTTGAGACTTGATTTCACCACTTCGGCTTTCATCATCACCCTGTGTTTTTTTTTTTTTTTTTAAACAAGAGTTCCGCCTCCTTTCTTGGAGTGGCCGACGTCCTAATGGAAATGGAAAATTTTGGTCACACCTTCCAAGATGGAGATTTGTATTATGTGGACTGCAAAAACAAAAGTTTGGGGAAACACTGACATCATTACCTCGACTTATGCATGGAAGTTGCTGTTTTTATGTGTTGCAAATGCCCCAAGATGGTGGGCTACCAGTTTATGTCTGCTCTATATTGTTAGGTTTAATTGCATGAGGTGAAAAAAATACTGTTTACAATTGCCACTCGCTCAAGACACTCAATAGGCCTGCACACAATGTTTCTGTGTTGTTGTGCTGACAGAGAAACATTCATAAATACCTCTGCTGTGGACATGATTTTTATTTTTAAACAGAGAATGAAATACTCGCTTCTTAAAAAATACCCGCACACGTGTAGACCAGGCATTTATCCTTCTGGTTAGGGACAGGGTGGATATTCACTGTTGTGTCACCATCCCGATTGAGGTGCTCCCAGAGAAACACCTTGTCAATCAGCAGCCTGGCCCAAACCATTGTATCATCTATTTTGCTCTCATGGAGTCCATAATTTACAAAATTATCTATTTATCACAATTTATTACAAAAAGTGAAACTGATTGAGACATTAGCTTGGTAGTAAAAAGTTTATTGATGTAATAAATCGCCTGAGATGTAGAGTCATTTGAGCATGGACTTATAACTTCTGAACTTGGAACCAAGCGGCAAACTGGAGGGTTTGAAAATGAAGCCAATGCAGACAAAACTGTTGTTCCTCCAGTGTCCACAGGAGGCTGTAAAAGTAAAGGACACCCCATTAGAACCCGAGTTAAAGGACCTTTTTAAATCACAGTTAAACATGTAGACCTCATACCTCATTTCTTTATTTGTTCAAAATGTATGGGGGTTGATTCACCTATTGAGATTATATGGAGGCTAAGAGGTTTGTATGATTGGGTAGGCAGAAAGTAGCTGGAGTCAGCATTTCCAATATGGCGACCACCATCTTTGGGCTTCATAAAACCTCTTTGGAAACCAATGGGTGACATCAATGAGACTATGTCCACGTTTTATAAAGTCTTTGGTTGAGAATCATGAGTCTTCGCGAGTCTCCCATTCTACTTTCTCCTCTCGACACAGCAGACACTCATTCCAATCTACCTCAACCCTCCAGCAGACCTCAGATAAACTATTATCAGACTTTACATTTGTGTGGTCTTGTTATTGAACTGGATTTCCAGAAGAATGTAGGGTTAAAACATTTAATCTTCACCCCTCAGACCTGGAGGCAACATCTACCTCTTATATACAATGCATGGTTATTATGTGAGTTTCTCCCTTAAGCCACAATCAATAACTGCCTCTATGCAGCACATCTTCACTTTACGGCTCACAGAAAACTGGAGTTTTCATAAAAATGCAACACATCCATGTTTTGGTTCAGTGAGTGTACAATCAAGAAAATGATTACCCAGCACAAATTAAAAGAACATTGGACACACTGACCAACATGAGCACACAGACATGCCATCATATCAGATTTTGTAGCTGACTGAGCTTTTCACTGGACGACATGGAACGAGGGCTCTCCTGCAACCACAGACTGAAGTGGATGAACTTCATTGGAATTGCTTTTCTGTAAGCAGAAGCAGTTTCATTTGCACAAGATTTGCAAACAAAACAGGCCATTCGATCTCCCAACACTTCTCCTCGCAGCTCACGGTGCCTCACTTTCTCCGGCCATCAAAGTGGAAGCAAGATTCAAAGATCAATATCAAATACTGGGAGCAATCCAGCTGCTCTCTGACACTCCATCCTCCTCCCCCACCTCACATCTTCCTCTCTCCCAGTCTCATCTAGTCTGATTCTGTCCCTGAAGTGATGATCTTTAAAAGAATCCATTACGTGCCTTGGGCAGTGCGTCTGCGGTCACACTTGGTGCTTATTTGCTGGACGACAACTCTATTAGTCTGTTGGAAATGTTGATCTGATTTATCCTTGAGAAGTCCTCTGGCCTGCTCACCTGCAGCTCTTTGTCAGCATGGTTGCTGCCTCACCTAATTGTTTCACACTTAAACTTCAGCGACTGTGTTTACAGGATGTGTCCAAAGAGGCTAAGAGTGGAGACGGGTGAATGAAGTAGTTTATAGTGGAGCCGAGAAAGCCTTTCTAGAAGCTCCGTGTCCTGAATCCTCAAAAATACCTATGAAACACTAATATGTCCCTGTTCTGAACAATCCCTGTCACGGTTTTAACCAAGGGAAATACCAAAACAATGCACCATGCTCATGCACGGAGAGTCAAAATCAAGTAATTTTTCTCTACATGTTTCAATCAATCTCAATGTGTAGCTGATGCTCAGCTAGCCCAGCCTATCATACTGACAGGGCCTGCAGCGGTACATCAGGTAGGAGAGCCATCGTGCTGGAAAAGAACATCAGCAATTTTCAAAAGAACTCCAGGAGAGATACAGCTTCCTTCAAAAAGTACCGGGCAATGAGGATGCTGCGTTTTGCACACAATGCAAGCATCCATTTTCAGTCGCTCACGGTGGAAACACTGACACACAAAGACAGTTTTTAAAAAGTCAACACAAACAGAGGGTCCAGGCTGTTAGTGAAGGTGCATTGATGGAAAACAAATTGTTCCATGAGCTCGTACAAGTGACATCCACAACCAGAACACAGTGGACAGTTTGACAGAGACAGTATCACTGACATCACATTTTGTTTTCCACTCTTTAAAAATCTAAACAAATGCGTCTCAAAGCAGCAGAGGTGACAAGAAATATTACTGCTGAAAGGCATTCTTCATCAGAGCGGTGAGAACAAAACAGTGCATGCTGGGAAACCATTAGCAGCACGAACACAGCTCTGTCCACCATTGTCGTTTCCATCCTCCTCGAGCCAGGCGATTTCACTGCGAACGTAAGATGTTTGTGGGAATGGGGCTGTGACATCACTATAGGATCCTTGTTTACACAGCGACAGAAAGGGGGCAATTTCAAAAGATTGCACTTTGGAACACAATTTCAAAAACGTATGTATTCAATTGCCTGAAACGTTATGTGTACATGTCCGGAAATGACCAATTCAACACATTAAAGACACTGTTGAATATTGTCACAGGTGAGCTGATGATCCAGCTTTCTGGATGAAACCATTCTTGTCTTTCAAAAGGACTTAAGAACAAGAGTTTTATATTTCAGGTAGAGACAAATCTGGATTTTGCATTTTCCTGACTACAAAAAAACAGCAGAGAAATACATTTCACTCTCTTTTCTTTCTTGGCCCACAGTTGTTTGTAGATTCAGTGCTTCACAGCAAGAAAAGTTGCTGGAAAAGTAACTTAACCATTGTGCAAATAGAACTGTTGCTAAAACTCAAACAAAGCATAATGAAACTACTCACATGGCCACCCATGGTTAGGGGTCAGATGTTAGAGGGGTCCTGAAAAGTCTGTATTCATCCTAAATATGCCTGTTAGAGCCATATGTGTGTCAATATTATGTGTGGACTGTTTGTGTGTTTGATGCACTTGTGTGGACACTAGGTGGCGGGTGTGTCAAACCAGGTGTTAGAAAGCATATAGGGAAGAAGACGCAATCAGTGGCAGGTGAGCTACCTACCGGGTAGCAAACAGTTTTTGACCGTCTCGATCGTCTCGAACGTCTCGTTCCGTCTTGTTCTGTCATTGTCATCGTATTGTCTACAATGGACGTAAGCCTGTAATTCTACAAGTTCGATTAGATGCAAGTGTGGATTGATCGGCTGTGCGTGTATTGTGTGTCTAATAAACCCGTTGATGTCAATGCACGAGCGGACTTCATTCATTCATCCTGACGAGGAGGACGGGTCAACTGAGTCCCGGTAAAGCAGCCCCTCAGTGGCTTATAGGTGTTTGTTTCGTTTGGCGAAAGCAAGCCACTACAATGACCAAAATTGATTAATATTTAATATTAAGTACTAAATAAGTTGCTTAATTGAATGCTTTATTCCTGAATGCAGCGTAAATCCCCTCTCCTGACACTGGTATAAGTCATTGTATCTTGGGGTTAGCAGAATTGGATAACAGGTTGAAAGCCCTCTTCTTCAGTCCTCCGTTTTCTCTCTGACCACGCCCCCTCAGGAAGTGGATGTGCCTCGGCTGTCCAGCACTTTGATCTAATGTTTACATGTTGGCTGAATATATACGGCTGCTCAGAGATCACGTTACTTCAACCCTCTGAATCTGATCCAGAATCTGATCTTGACGGAGAGGCGCCTGTAGCAGGACCTTTCTCATAGATTTAGTGTTTCTTGTTGTTTTATTTATCAGTATGTCGACGTGTGTCTTGGTACACAGCTACGAACATGTAGCTATGTGGCTATGCTAACTAGCGCTAGCACTTATCCATGACAAATAAAAATCATCAACTAGATCTTCAAATCTGGGGATTCAGTATTATTTTATACAGTCTATGGGCTGAACAAGCTCCGAGCTCTGACTCCGTGACAGACCGGATATTGTTGTTACGTAACAAAAACACGGAAGTCTGAAACGGCTCGTTTTAGACACATTTACAGAAAGGTGGAGAAATCAAAACAGGGGCAGAATGGATTTTTTTCATTCTCGGGGGGTTTGTAGACAGGGACACATATTTCAGGTAGAGAACCATTAAAAAGTCCATTTTGCATGATATGTCACCTTTAAGAACACATTATGTATTGATTGCCATCAGGAAATAAAGATAATTTTAACCAGTATAACAAAAAGTGGATCTAAATCTGACTACCAACCCCAGGTTTAAGACTACACAATTAAACTTGCATGAATGCATTAAACATCACAGATGTGTGATCTGTGTCAGTGTTCATCAACTGTCAGTGTTTTCATACACAGGGTTCAATCAGGACACGGTATCTCTGGGCCCTCTAGTGGACAGCCCTGCCATAGTCATAGTCCCCATATGGACGATATACATACAAGTGTGTGATAAGTAGCAGGACCTGTGGAGTGTGTGCTCTGCGCTGCAGGCCAGCGCGCTGCGTTTGATTCAACTTGATCAAAGTGGTCTCAAGCCGCTGGTCGCCTTTGGCTGTATCAGCATGGTGCCATCTCTGTGAGCGTTTGCCGGAGTGGGGACCGAGGCATGACAGGAAGATGCACGCCTCCTAATTGAGATGAGTTTTGCATTTCCTGAAAGAATCGAGCACATGATGACTCGCCCATTAACACAGTGATAATGTGCGTGAGGAGCAGAGCCACTCAGAGAGACCGCGCTCTGTCTTGGAGAGCCCCAGAGATTGTATCTATCTCGTGACCACCGCGCCGAAACTGGAACATATTTGATTGTGGGGCGCGTGTGTGGGGGACAGCAGAGGTGAGGATGGGATGAGGAAAGTTGATTAAGGGCAGATGAAAGGCACGCACACACAAACATTAAACACACACACAATCTCATGAGGCATGCGGACGCGCAGTGCGCAGCCTACCCACCATCCTGCCCGGGGCCCCTGGGTATTCCCAGTACGTCCAGTAAATCCCCAGTAGGCGTCCTGAAGCGGCAGTGCGCGGTCAGTCACCTGCTGCTCTCCATCTCTTACCCTCCGCGTGCTGAGGGCGGAGGAGGGGGGGTGCCGGGAGGGGGCGTCAGGCAGGTTAAAATGCCGCAAGTTGAAAGACAAAGTTTGATTCAAGGCAACAGTTTATCCACAACAGAAACTTGACTTCTCCTGCAGCAAAGGTGTCTGATTGTTGTCAACGAGCTCAGTCCGGATCTTGCTGTTCCGGGCTGCCACTGGACACAAATCCTATTGGTTGCAACAGCTCAACTTCCAAGGCGCATTTAACATCCAGAAAACACACCCTCCAGCCCCATCAGCACAAATGACCAAAAAAAAAACCACCATTGGATGTGGTGAAAGCGCACGAGCTGAGAGTTTCTCTGTCTGCCCACTGCTGGTTGTGATGAAAGAAAGAGAGGAATCAAAACAGGCTCGAAAGGCTCAGACATGCAACAGCCGGTGCTCAGCATCGCTCAGACTCTGTGTTGCATTGCGGGTGCTGCAGCGGCAGAAATAACCCTCTTGATCCCGTCTCATCCCCCTTGCAGGTTCCCGGTCGCTGCTCCAGATGTGCAGAGAGCTGAGCCGGACTCTAACAGCCCAGTGTGAGCCAAATAGACACACAGGGATGCGGCTGAGGGGGGAGGTGGGTGAGTGGAGTGCGCACCGCTGGGAGAAGCAGGCGACGCAGGGAGCTGGATGGGAGAGAGGAGGCTACCTGTGGGAGGTGCAGGTGATCTCAGCTCACTCGCACCGACAGGAAATCACCAGATGCGAGGAGCAGCTGTCTCAGGCGCGCGGCAGTGTGCGGCACAGGTTGTTTTTGGAGCTGCAACAGTTTTTCTGATACTCAGTCATCACATCAGCGTTTTCACAGTTGAGTTATTTGGTTTTATGCTAACAGACACTTGCAGTTAAGTAATTTGACAACTGCTGATACTTTTGGAGCTGCATCCAGAGAACACAGCTTGATAACAGAGTATTAAAGGACAGATTGAATATGAAACAATAGGACGTTTAAAGAATTAAAAAAGAAACAAAAGGTAACTCATTAAAATGAACCTGTTGCAACTTTTTATTTTATTTTCTACGATTTTTCTTACTAGTTTTTGCAGCTGACAGAAACATAACTTTGAGAAATGTTCAAGACCTGTTATGCCATTTTTTCTACCCACCTATTTCAAAAACTTTCTTTTTAGACTGTATGAAGAGAGCATCTTTGAAAGAGCGTCTGTAAGTCAGGGTACTCAAAGTTTCTCCCCGTTTTTTTCTGCGAAATTCAAGCTCAAAGAAATAAATCCATGCCTACCTCTCACCTGGACTCACTGTTGAAGTCAAGTAACCAATCCTGTGGTCCCATCTTTGGAATCAGTGTTCTAGTCTGAGTGACCAGTCCAGTTCCAGTGACCTGAGTCTGGATCCTGAAGGTTGACTCAGTCCCTAAAAACAAAACCTGAAGGTCATGGGTCCGGTGTTGGAAACTAACTAACACTGCACTTAATAACTTGCGTTCAACTGCACCAAATATCTTGTGGACAAACCCAAGTGAACGAAGAGATCCAGCCTTGTTATAAAGCCTCTCTCAGCTGATTGCCACCAGCTGAGATAAATCACAGGTGCTCCCAATAATGACTGATGAGAGAAGCAACCTGTGGATCCGATTTGGATCTCTTTACTTCCAATCAAAAACACTTTAACATTTAACTTTACACTCCAGATCCATAACAATACAACTCAGAGGGTCTGAGTCTTTGAAAGCACCCTACACAATTTGTGGCACCTCTTCAAGCATTGTGGCAGTAACTGTTGCTGTGATTCTGGATGTAGTCAATGCTCGGGTTTGAGTCAGAGTCATGAGTGCTTGAGTGGCAGTCAGGGCACAAGTCCATAGGGGTCTGCCAGTCCACTCACACCACATCTCCAGGATGAGCAGAATGCTGCAGCCTGATTTCCAACAGGTGCCCAGTAGAGCACATGAGCATATTCCTCTTCCCTCCTCTGCTGCTCCCTGTTGGTTTAAGAACAACTTCAAAACTTCGATTACTTGTTGATTTTAGGTCACTTCATGCGTTTCTCTCACTCCTTCAAGATCCCAGAGCAGTCACAGGTTGTCCTTTGGGCTCAACAGAAACAACAGAAGGGACAGAAATAAATTTGACTTGACTCGGAGCTCTGTCATGAACAAACATCCTCCTCTGCACTGAGACTTTACTTGGAGCATGCAGAGCATCCTTAAACAGTTCACTGGAGCAGCACGCAGTTCCGTGTTGGATCATTTAAGGACGCTGTTAGAAAGAACCTTTGAGCCTATTAAAGGGATCCTGTCACTTTTAAATGCCCCAACATCCTGACTGCAGATCAATAAAGCATTTCAGGAGCTTGTTTCTGATTCAAAGTTTTCTCTCCTCGCAGGTTTAAAGCTGCTCCTCTAATGTAAAGCCCCTCTTTAATGGCTCTCTGCTTTGGGCTGTATCTACTGTATATGAGAGCATGAAGAGCGCTGTGTTTAAAATCAGCGCACGGCAGCGCTTTTCTATTCTTAAATGTGATCCTCTGCTAAAGGCAGCGTTGTAAAAAGTAACACCTCAGCAAACCATGGACGGTGAAAAAAGGGAAAGAAGATGAATGGGACGGTGGCCTGAAGGGGAGATAATACTCAAAGATGCTACAGGCTGCTGTTTTCTCCATTAAGAGAGAGCGCAGCTTCTGCAGGAGGCTGACTTTTTTATCAGGGCCATTCATTTTATTGCTTTAAATTATTTTTTTAAATTACACAGTGGTTAAGAATACATTAGGTTTTATAGAAGGAGAAGAAATAATTCTATCTGTACTCCCAGAGGGTTGCACCAGTAGGAACCTAATGCATGTCTGAGAAAGATACATGTAGAGTTTTGTGCTCCATAAGTTAAAAATATAAGCTAAATTGCAAACATTTACAGAACGTTTTAAACAAATATGATTTAATCTTCTGCTCTCTGCCTCCGCTGTGATTCTGTGGTGCTCAAGTTTGGATTTGGTTACAGCAGAAAAACAAAAAGTGTTGATTTTCCTGTATTTATGGGGGAAACTCAACATGTCCTCATGCATTCATTTTAAAAGTGTTTTTAAACAACTATGCAGTTTTTGTCTGCAATCCAAAGAATGGTCAAAATTGAGGCACTGGTTGTTCCTGATGATCACGCACAAGTAAAGGTGACCAAACCTTACACGGGACTTCCACCAGATCTGTGTCCAGTCCGTCTCTGATTCACTGCTGTCCGGCTCTGTGCTCTCTAGTCCAAGAATGCAACCGATGGGTGTTGACGGAGCAGGACTGCCAGACAGCTAGAGTCATTTTACCGAGGTTTTCCCTCGGCAATCACTGAATCAAGGATTCTCCTCCTCCTCTCCTCATCCATGTTGTCTTTCTGGTCCTCTGAAAACCTCTGACCTGTTGACTCCAGGCCTGCCTCTGCTCAAAATGACAATGTGTTGTCATAGATAAGTTAAAAACAATCTGGTGATAACACAGAGTGTTTTATTCTGAAAATTAACCAGTTGTTTTCATTTTGTTTTGGTGAAACTTGACTTCCTGTCCCGCTCCATCTGCTCTGTTGAGATTGATGCGTCGTGCTCCGGCATCCTGCAAAAATAGAAGTCTTGTTTAGCTGATCTGTTGCGTTCCGACCTGCTTGATCAGAGACTCAGTCGGACGCAAAGAGATTGACTAGAATAGAAACCTAACAGATCCGGTGCCGTGACGGATCAGAGACGGACCGGACCCGGATCTGGTGGAATTTGGCCGTTACCGCAGCCAGTCAGAAGGGGGAGCTCCAAAACTGTGGCTTCACTTTTTGGGAGGTGTCAATTCCCCCCAACATTTTAAAGAGTCTGTCAATGTAAAACCATGTAAAGCCAAGGCATATGTTGCTCCGGGTCCTTTCAATTGTGCTAACTCAACTTTCCCTCTACAACAATTTGTCTGACATGAGACAAAGCCTTAAAAAGTCAATGAAGTAATTGGTGCCACCTGTGTGTTGACCCCATGCAGTCTTACTCTATTAGCACATGGACAAATGTGAAGCTGCTGCAGAAACACCAAGTGTTGCAGTAAATATCAGGGCCCACGAGTTCAATGATATCTGAAATCTATGAGTGCTAATTAGAGCCTGATGATGTCCGACTGTCGGAAGGTGAAAAGGTTCAAGAAGTAAACATAAAGCTGTCCTGTTGTGCTTCTCTCTCATCAGACTCTCTTTGTATTCACCTCACCTGGCCTGTTTATTTCATTTTCTGCTGCTGCACTTATCTTAAAGGCTTATTTGCATCTAATTAAGCTTTGATGAACAATATTTACATACACAGCAGCACTGAGGGGGATGATTGAACTCTTTACTGTTAGACTGAATGATATCAGCGGTGCATATGGAACACCCGTTGAATGCTTTTAATGAACTTTCCTGCTCCAAAACTTCATGCACTATAACAACATGTTTGTTCATTCTTTCCCACCTCTCACAACACTGGAATCAGCTCCCACCTCCTACTTTTAGACTGTTAACTGTATCCACACAACCTTTTATTAAGAGAGTATTGAAAGTTGAAAAATATTTCACCCCTCTCTACTTTTCCCCTCTGCCAGAGGGAGATACGACCTAATTTTCTCTGTCTGCAGGCTTCGATAAGCACAGAGGAAGTGACAAAGCGCCTCCACAATAATAGAGTGCAACACTTTTGGAATTGAAAAGCTTGAATTGTAAGCGGTCTCCTATAGGGTTTATAAGAGGCTGCAGATGAGTCCGTATTTCTGGAAAGGTCGCTGGATCTCTGGCGCTGCAGGTGAAGCACCTTTCTTAGACGATGAAGATGTCTACATTAAGAGAAATCAGGTTAATTCAGCAGCAACATTTATAATTGAATTAAGCTTGCTGTGTGTTCAACTGCTAACATTCAACTGCTCTCATTGTGCTACAAGAGGGAATCAAATTTTAGGGGAGGCTGCTTTGGCTTTGCAGATTACTGACTTAATGAGCTGTGTGTGATGTTTGAATGTGTTGTTTACGGTATGACTGCTAAGAGAAACTCCAGAGGGGGAACATTGCAACAATTATGGGTATTTAAGCCTTCAACAGACCTAAAAGGTTTTGATTTTGTTTTCTGAACAAAAAATTGGGCAGCAAAAGGTCCATCAGTAACAATTGGGGCCAAAAAAAAAAGAAAATGCAAAGTTTGAAGTGCCAAAAATGAAGGTCCTCAAATGTCCACTAGAGGCTGGTGTCAAAAGTGAGTTAATTCCTGTCCAGCTTCAAAGTAACACACCCAGAGTCGCCATCCTGTGCACGAACAAGCAGATAAAGTAGTGGGATCAGAAACTGGTAATATGACTAGCATAGTAATCACACTGCCGACTTTTATTGGAGTACCCGGACTTCTTACCAGCTGCTAGTCACCTTCCCTGTCCTCATATCACAGTTCCTCTTGGAGATTCATAATAGCACCTAACATATATGTTACCCATGTTGCAGTACACAATTCTTGTGTCCATTTGTGGGAGTCAGGTGACGCTCGCTTGTCTTTTTTTGCACAAGCTACTGTATCCAAAAGTAACCATAGCGAGTGTATATAGTTTATATTTATATATTATACAGCCTAATGGAAAACTGGAGAGGGTTGTGAGATCTATCTTTTTGGTGTCATTTAAATTTCATATTTTATCCATTATTGTAAAAATAGAAGCAAATGTATTCAGATTTGAAATAAAAGCTTGCAAATAAGGTAATCAGATTAAATAAGGTTATGACGGTTATGACAAATAAACAATGCATCAGCTGCAGCAGGTTAATTTACAGAGGCACAGGAAACACAGCAACATGCACACAGAGGCTTCGAGCCAGAATCAAACACACACCTGCACAGATTCTGCTTCAGTCCAAGCATAACGATTACAACTACAGTACACTGCTTTCAGCCTTTTTTAAATGACTGTCAAGTAAGAATATAGATATTTATAGTGATTATGCATAGCTGTGATCAACGTTTAACCACCTTGAGAGGCAGAGGGGGTCTTGAGTCCCTGAAGTCCATACTTTGGGGGTCACAGGCTGGAAAGTTTGGGACCCCTTAATTTAGAATGAATACTAATAATTTACTGAAACAGGATGCTTGTAATACATGCCAACAAGTGAACAAGCACTTATGTTTTTCCTCTTGAAGCACAGGTTCCAGGAAGATTTTCCATTTGTTTGTCTGACAGGTTAATATAAGTCTTCCCATATATTTTCATGAACGTGGGCCGCCCTGAAACCAAATTTGACTCCATTTAGAATCATGTCTGACACAGTATCAAATCTTTGGCTCTGAAAACAGCAACAGCTCTTCTTTTTACAGCCTTTAAGCCCTTTATCCCATCAGACAGCATCAGGGAGACCCAGCTGACTGATAAGGAGACATCACAACAGTGAAAAACCAAAATACTTCTTTAATCTCCTCGTGTTCATCATTCACGCCAGAAATCCCCCCTCCTTCTGTCTCAGCAGATGTCAGCAGTGTTGGCGTGATCGTGAGAAAAGACGATCGTAGCCGTCCAGACTCTGGCCTCCTCCACCTGTGGGCTCTGGCAGCAGATAATGACCATGTCAGGGAGAGAGGTAGTGGGAGTAATGAGAGTCTGACATTACCATATCTGCCCCTGCAGTCACTGATGGGGGCATAGCAGAAGTTACAAGCTGCAGTAAACCCTGCAGGGAATGATGAACGATGCCATATCCAGCTGGCAGAGGAAACACATTGGGAGGTTGCACCATGTTGTCCTATAACTGCTCCTCTTACTCGTAAACATCTTCTTCTTATCATTAGGAGAGATACTCCAAATGATTTGTTGTCATAGTAAAGAGGTTATTTTCTGTTGTACATTTTACTGTCACATTACTGCAGTTCAGGTTAGGATAAGACTGAAAAACAAGGAGGGAAAGGAGTTATTTTCGATCGGTTTGGTACCTATCATGACGAAAACAGCAAACCTGCTTCATGAGGTGTGTTCAAGTGTTTACCTTCCACTGCAGCCGTGTTTTGAGGCCACTCGGAGATTAACACATCAGAATTTGAGGGATGTGAACATCGTTTATGCCTCAGTCTGTCACACCTTTATGACTACGTCTGCTTTTTCCAGGTATAACAAATGGAGAGTTAATCGTCCCGTCTGTAAGTCCTGTCCTCTGGCTGCGGAAACGTCTTCAGTCGTCCAAAAGCGAAAGCTGCTGAAGGGAAAGAAACAGACAAACAAACAGAGGGAACAGTTTTTGCTTCCTGTATGGTTCAAAGCTGATGACCTGTATTAGAGTGTGACAGCACTGAGCTTGGGAAAAGGCTCCTGAGGCTGTATGTACCTGGTAAAGCGTGTATACATCCTGAAGTACAATCTGCTGGAGCACAACATGTAGGTACACAGAGTGAAATGTGTTGCTGAACTTAAGCATCAAGGTACAGTATATCAGTGGCCATGAGGCAGTCTAGTCTGGGGCGTTAGACCTCAACGCAGTGGTCACATGTTCAACTCCTTGCCTTGACCATTTGCTGCGTGTCTTACCCCCACTTTCTACTCCACATATATATATATCAGTGCACCAGAACATAAGCTGTATTGACAGGACAAAAAGATCTAGTAACAATACAAAAGGTTGAATCATGGTGGCCCAGGTTTGAATCCAACCTGTTGCCTCTTTCCTGCACGTTACTCCCGACTCTCTCTCCTGGTTTCTTGCTCTAACCACTGTCCTGTCTGCTCTGAATCAAGGCGTAGAAGCTTAAAAAGTATATCTTAGAAAGAATAGAAATAATAAAAGGATATATTATGATTTAGCAAATTCTGTAATACGTCTAATAACCCAGCTGAATTAAATACTTGATTCTGATTGGTCAAAACACCATAATAATAGAGATTCAATCGCAACAGCAAAAGTGACTCCAGGGACAACCTGATCACTGAATTTAATCCATGTAAAGGAGTGGAGCACATTTCACCTCTGCCTGTTGACACTGTGGCATAGATTGTATAGCTTCCGGTACTATTCGAAATTGTAAACATTGTTGAAAAAAGTGTTACGTCAACTTTTGTTGTCTTGAGGTTGTAGCCGGGTTTTAAGTGACATCATGTATAATGAGCAGGGGGTTTTGAAAATGAGGATACTGACTGGGTGAGCAGCACAGACACAAAGCCCCCTGCTCACTATACTTATCCCTTATTGTAGTATAATGTAAAAATACATAACATGACACAGTTGAATACAAATTAAAGATTAGAGTCCAACAAAATCAACAAAAGCAATACAAGAGAAACACTAGAGAAACTCAACGAACTGACACAGAGGGAGGAAACACAGAGACTAGGTAATCAGACACAGGTGTGACAAGACACAGGTGAAACTCATGAGGTGTAATCAAAGTGGAGGGAAACACACAAGGGAGCAAAAACTACAAAATAAAACAGGGAACACTAAAAACTTTACACAGACAAGGAATACAAGAACACAAGACATGTGTAATATTGAATGCTCCAGTGTCTTATTTAATAATTTCAATTAAAGCAACAATTAAATAAAAAATGTGATTATTTCAGAGACAATAACTGACACTCTTCAGGTGATGTTTTTTTTCTCTTCTGCAGAATAAATTTCAGATTTGAGCTCCATCAGAGTGAGTCAGCAGGGAGAGAAAGAGGGGTGATTAGAGGGGAGTTTATTGAACCGACATTTCACCAACATTTGCATGTTAATACACAAATGTATTTTTAAAAAGATTTTAACTGAAGATCAAATTCATGATATAAATGATTGAAATAAAGCATCTCTAAAGTTTTGCTGTTCAAAGTTTTCTTGGAGCGACTTAAACTCAGGTTTTTCAGGAGTCACACATAAAAAGAGACGACCTTCATCAGTTCAAAAAACTTCAATCCAGGAAGAAAAATGGAGATTTTTGAAATGTCATGCATGTGAAGTGTTCTTATCTTTGATGGTCAAGATGAAGAGAAAGCAGCCTGTCATGGCTCCTCTGACAGGCTGGCTGATGTAACCGCAGAAACATCTCAGGACGTGTCACGAATAAATCTCACCAAGGGGCCACCTGAGAGGGGAACCGAGCAACAAATTACCGGAGCAGAAAGTCTGAGGTTTGATCCCGCCAGCACTCCAAACGTCTGCGGCCTGGCTTAAGTGTCCTTAAGTTAGATACTGAGCCTTTAGGTTTTCCCTCAAATTCAAGACTGCATCACAAATAACAACGAGACCAGGATCCAGAGGTGTTAAACTCTGAGCTAAGGGGCTGCAGGGGAAACTGCTCTGTAACATTTAGAGCTGCAGACCTGTGAGGTGAGAGAGAGAGAGAGAGAGAGAGAGAGAGAGAGGTTTGTAATGTCATATTTGTGGTTTCTGTATTTATTATTTAACCTTCACTGAAACAAGAGAACTATATGGAGTGTTAATTGTGGTTGTCGGTTGGAGTAATAAAGAGCGGATCTTTAAAAGTGTCAAAATGTTAACACCATACATAAATATATAACCCATGAAGCACTGTGAAATGTGATGTAATAACATATCTGTAAATGCCAGAGGATCTCACAGTTGAAATATTGCACACAGTATTGCACAGCTGAACCCTGGCGATCAATAATAAATGAATAATGTGCTGTAGCTGCTGACAGAGGTGAAATAAGTCTGAGGGCCGTCTATTGACTCGGAGCGCCCGACACGGAGGGAGGAGAGAGAAGTCATCGGCCACAGGCAGCAAAGATTTCCTCTGCTGCTCTGAGTGATGGATCTCTGTGTAATAAGATTTGAATTTTACGCTCTCTTGTGCTTGACCAGGTTGTCACAGAGCAGGATGAAGACACTTCTCAAGTGGCATGGAGCTTTGATACTTGTCTCCTCTATCAATTCATAACAACTTGTGTGCCTCTTTTATTGCCTGCATCCCTTTTTTAATGTTTTAAAGCTGGGGTTGGTAGTCAGATTTAGATACACTCTTTGTTATATTGGTTAAAATGATCTTTGTGTCCCGATGGCGATCAGTACATAATGTGTTCTTAAAAAAGAGGTAAAAAAAGCTGCTATCTACAGCCAGAGTAAACCTGGGAAAACACCAACCAATCCCTGCCATCAGGAGCCAAATGATGAAACCAATCAAACCCTGTCCTGCCGTTCTGCCCGCCTCCTGCAAAGCGTATATTTCATGTTTGTTTGTGTTTTTAACTTTCACTATGAGAATGTTTTGGTGTTTTCTTACCACTGAGTGAGACATGAGTTGACGTAGTGCAAAACACAAACCATGTGCTGAGGACCGGTTTTGAATCAGTCACCATCATATGGTCGTGAATCAGCGGTGCTCGTGCATGTGAGTGGGGGTGTCATTTTGGAGGAGCTCCAAGGGGAGGAGGGGAGGGGTTAGACCAGGGGTGTCAAACATACGGCCCGCGGGCCAAAACCGGCCCGCCAGAGGTTCCAATCCGGCCCACAGGATGACTTTTGAAATTACAGAGAAGACATTGACTGCAATTTTTCAATAAATGTAACTGGTATTTCAAATTTGTCCTACAGGGGGGGCACCTGAATGGCACTCCAGGACTTTTTTTTCTCAAAGTGAGGAAAAAGAATATTTGCAGTTTGCATAATCCGGTGGAAAATCATAGACTTTTTGGACCGGCTGGGGGGTCCATAAAGGTCTAGTATAATCTATCTGTTCTTTTGCAGTAAACATTACACTCTGTGTCAGGTGAATGGGTAACCTGTGTGTTTGGTGTGTTTACAGCAGGTTTCAGGGCTTAAAGAATATAATATATGGCCCTATATGAGACTCATCATGGCAAGAAATACAACAACTGTTTTTGTAAAAAGATAGTTCATGAAATGGGGGTAGTGCTGTTGCCTCACAGCTAGAAGGTTCCTGGTTCGAATCCCCGGCCGGGCAGGGGCCTTTCTGTGTGGAGTTTGCATGTTCTCCCCGTGCATGCGTGGGTTCTCTCCGGGTACTCCGGCTTCCTCCCACAATCCAAAAACATGCTCAGGTTGATTGATCACTCTAAATTGCCCATAGGTGTGAGTGTGTGCATGAATGGCTGTCTGTCTCTCTGTGTTAGCCCTGTGATAGGTTGGCGACCTGTCCAGGGTGTACCCTGCCTTCTGCCCGAAGGATAGGGATAGGCTCCAGCCCCCCGTGACCCCCAACGGGATGAGCGGTCAAGATAATGGATGGATGGATGGATAGTTCATGAAATATACTTGTACTTTTTTTTTGCAAACAATGGGAAACATTTAGAGTTTTTGTTATTTATAGGTTTTTATGTTATGATTTTACAGGTCCGGCCCACTTGAGATCAAATTGGGCTGAATGTGGCCCCTGAACTGAAATGAGTTTGACACCCCTGGGTTAGATGGAGTCCTGAGGAAATGCGACATTCAAATTCATGCTAGTTTTCTGTGACTACCAACCTTAACTGATAAGCAGGATGAGGAAGAAGCAGGTGTTTATGGGAATATGAATCAAGGTGAGACAGCTCCCGTCAGGATCCTGCTCACCCTGCTGGTATTCTGATTTGCACAACTATTTAAACACTATACATTATCCCTTAGGTGTGTGCCCTGACTTTTTTGAGTGGTGTGGCCCAACTGGAGCACTGACACTGATTATCACAAAGATATTCCTATGTTTTTAAAACTTTACAGAGAGTAAAATTGAAATCTTCTAAGCTTCAAGGTACAGCGTGTAGTGAGAAGAAGCATTTATTAGAACAGACTCGGTAGAAATGGAATATAATATTCAGAAGTTTGTTTAAATTAGTGTATAATTACCTGAATATAAAATCACTTAGAATTAGACTTTATATCTACAAAGGAGTGAGTCACGTTCCAGGGCGGCTGCCATCTTGCACCGCCTTGTTTTTACAGTATCACAGAAAAGACAAACTAGTAACATACATGTTTTTGTATGCACAAAATGCACCAGGTGGAAGAATAAGAGGATATTGTTTAATGTTAAAAACTTTGCAAAGGGAGGATAATACTCATCATGCATCAAAGCAGCTTCACTGTCGAGAGGGGTGAGCAAGGGAGCCACTCAATTTAGAATCTGACTTCTGGATACCACCAAATATTCCAATTTCTACACACTGTACCTTTAAGATTGCTTTCCAAAGTCACAACTCGCAGTATTAAAAAAAGGTAATGTGCTGTATTCAGATGCAAAATCACAGTTTAGGATTTTGGGATGGCTCAGGTTGATGGTGGCCCCGGCTCCCCTCTTGATCCTGGATTGACCTCTGACTGCATGATATTTATATTTATGAAGCAACAGAGACAACTTTTCAAAAGCCCACACATCAGGAAAGATTTGCTGATGCAGACTACAAAGGATGATGGAGAAGTGAAAGTGACCTCTTCAGGTATTGACGTTTGAACTTTGCCTCTGTTTGTATAAAATTCAAATGTAATGAAAAGTTTTTGGAAAGGGAGGAAGTCACAAAGTAAACTTCTGCCCTCTGATTCCACCTCAGTTTTTTTTAAATGTAACACTTGGCCGTGTATAAAGCATCAGGTGGTTCACTTTCATCCGTAACCCCACAGGGAGATTCATCGCTCCAGGCACAGGCTAAACATAAAGGAGGAGTTCTGATAAAAATGACTCTCATAATCCGTTTGATATGATAAAAACTCTTCTCCTGCAACATTTTCTCCATCTCCTCCCTCATGTACCTGAACCTGTTTGTGTTCGCCCGATGAGTCTGAAGGTCAGATGATTGAGCTGAAACAAAAACACACAGGGGAAAGTTTTCTCTTCATTGAGCGATTACTGCCAGAGTGCCTGTGAGCACGACTGCACCAGAGGAGCAGGCAAACTGTGTGAAAAGTCAGCGTCAGAGAGGCAGTCTGAAGCATCTCAGCAGTGCTCTGAAAATGTTCTTTATGGAGTAATAAAAGCGGCTGCTACAGGGCTGCTACGAGCCTAAAGAAGCGTTTTACGATGCTTTATGAGGCTCATGTGTGGATATGGACGGTTAAACACTGCACACTGTAAACGCTTATTTTAATGCAGTGATTTAAGATGTGAGTTCAGGAGCTCACAGCAGAGGGCAGCAGTGATAAAGAATTGATGAAGCTTATCTTTCTCTCCTCTGGTGCAGAGAAAAGTGTCTCAGGACACCAAATGATCCAACATTTTTTTTTGTTATTGCTTTGCTATTCAGCCTCACATCTCTCAACCAAAAGAATGACATTAATTACAAAACAAACAAACAAAATCTGAATCTCTCCAAAGACCTCCAAATCTGTCTGAATTTGGGTTGCTGAGTCTGAAGCGACGAACTCTGTCGGATAAACAAAATATTTAAAACTTTTTATAGGACTTAAAAGGAAAATGAAGAGGAATTTTATTTTTTGGAACTGTTTTATGTAAGAAGTCATTTCTCCACCCCTAAATCTTGAATGCTTGAATTGCTCTGCATTCAGATGTCCTGTTTTGCATCTTTTTCTCTTCTCCCTGTCTTCACCGTTTTTTATGCTTTGTCATTTTCTGCATTTTTTGTTGTGAAGCACTTTGTAACTTTGTTGAGAAAAGTGCTATATAAATAAAGTTTATTATTATTATTGTCATATTATAAAACATAACAACAAATCAGAAAAACACAACAACATCACATTCCTACAGGAAAGGTGGGTACTGTGTCTTTTTAACTGTAGTGAAATGCTACTTCCTGGTGTTGATTTCAAAATGCTTCAATCTTAGTTTGTAGAATCAGAGAAGATTTTGATGGTCGTTGTGTTTTCTTCTTTGTCATTGTGTTTTTCACTTCAGCGCCAAAAAAACTTCAATGATCCTCTGATAGGGTTAAATGAGTTTTAAACTGAAAAAAGAGGGGTCTGCAAAACTGTCACTGAGTGTTTTATGGAGTGCAGTGTTGAGGGGTGTCAGATAAGACCCTCTAGTTACTGTCCCACCTGTTTTCACACCTCTTCTGTCCTTACATTACACAAATGTTTGTGTGTGTGAGTATGTTTTTGTGTTTCTGTCAGTTTCTGTTCTTTAAGGCCATCAATATGTTCCGAACATGCTGACTTCTGGTTTTGCTGACATGTTTTAAAGGTGCCAAAAGGACCTGAAGGTGCTGAGATGTATTTTTCAGGAGCCTCTCTCTCTTTCTTTCTCTCGCTCTCTCTCTCTCTCACACACTCACACATGTTCTCTCTGCGGTGAGAAAAACAAACAAAGATGAATGACTCGGGTTACACCAACACATCACCCCATCCTCCTCTCCTCCTCTCCTCTTCATCTCATTTCATTTTCTCTCATTATCCACACCAACGTTTTTCATTTAAATTAGCTCCTCTCTCTCTCTCTCTCTCTCTCTCTCTCTCTCTCTCTCTCTCTCTCTCTCTCTCTCTCTCTCTCTCTCTCTCTCTCTCTCTCTCTCTCTCTCTCTCTCTGCGCTCTCACTCAATCCTCCTTTCACCTCTGAAGCATTGCCCCCATGACCCCGTCTGCATCGTGATTACTTTGTTTTTCTGTTTCATATCAGCCTGTTTTTCTCTTAAACAAGCCATTAAATCACTAAACTGCACCGGCTCTCCTCTTTGCATCTTTTATCACAGACACACTTTGAATGATAAACCACGCCGAGCTGCTTCATCATTATTAAACCAACTGAAGGTTTTGTTTTGCTAACGAAGGCTGTCGAGTTTTGTAAACACATCATACAGGCCCTGTCACTTTGTGGATAAATTGGCATTAAATGTCACACAATTAACGTAAAAATAATGCATTTTATTGATCCATCCATCCATTGTCTTCTGCTTGCCTGAGGCTTGTTTTAAATGAAAAAAAATTACATTTTTAAAACAATTTATACTTCATATTTTTTCCTAAGTCTTCAAAATTTCCAACAGTAAAAATGTACATTCTTCAAAAGATGTCATGAGATTCTGTTTTTTTGGAATACTGTCTAAAAGAGGCGTCTTAAAACACTTCAAACAGACTTGACTCTGTAGTGGAAATCATTGCATGGGCTGGTGTTAAAGTGGCCTGCCTGCCCTTGTTTAAACATTTGGTACATTGTGAAATGAAAAACAATGTTACAATGTTACAATGTTACAATGTCATTTAGCAGACGCTTTTATCCAAAGCGACGTACATACGAGAACAAGAACAACACAGGCAAAGATCTAGACAAGAGGAAACAAGATCAGTACGGGTAACAAAGTGCTTCAAGTCCATTTGGGTGCAGGTACTGCCAAGCAGTGTAAAGGCAATGCACAAAAGTAAATAAGGATTTTTTTTTTGTAAAATAAGGAACATCTACAATGAAGCAACCAAACCATTTAAGACTTTCTGTTATCATCATCAACAATTAACCTCACCACAATAATAACCAAAGTACCAAGTGCTGGGTCACTCAAGACCTGAACACAGATTCCCAGAGTAGAGCAGGACAGTGTGAGTCAACTGTAGCTGGAAGACATGATCTGCCACTGGGGACAACAGTGGAGAACAGTCTAGCTAAGTGCATAGTGCTACTTAAAGGCACTATGAGGAGTTTTTAAGTGGTTGAGAAACAGACTGAAACTGGTACTGATGCCTCTTTATGACCCTCAAAAGCAAACAAGACCATCCACAACAACACTGATCTCTTCTCTGTTGTCATTTTTAATGCCTGACACCGCTCTGAGGGGGTAGGTGTCAGAACAGGTGATTGACATCTCGCTTTAGAAACACCCTGTTATGTCTATTTTCATGGCAAATAATCACACCGTGTGATACATCTGTATGTTAAACACAACAGGACGAGGTTATTGTCTGAAGATACAAATTTTGCATGTACAGGATAAAGCCTGATTCATACTTCTGCGTCTCCCCTATGGAGCAGGGGCTGACGCGGACTTGAGCCCCACATACTTGTGCGTCGGTGTGTCTGTGTCGCGCAGCAATTCTCCGCCGAAACACTAGAGGGCAGTGCGGTCTCTCTGATAGCCGGTCGCCTGCTTCCTGCCCCGCTACGATCTCTGTTTACTTTTCCACAGAGATTCAGAGCGTGTTATGTTAATCTACAGCTGATACATGTTGCTGTTTATCATACAGACATGATTACATGAAGAATAGAGAGGAGGAGATGAAATACACGGCCGATGTGCGGCCAATGTCCGGGATCCCGGAAGTGTTGTAAATGCGTGAAATACAAAGCCGCCGAGCGGACCAATCACAGGGCTTGAGGTCCGCGTCGGCTCTTCGGGGAGTTACATTTTGGAGGAGGTGCACGTCAGCTACGTGCGTAGGCCTCGGCATAGGTACGGGAGCTACGCGGACCCCCGGCGTAGGGTACGCCGTTGATTCAACGCAGAAGTATAAATCAGCCTTAAGAGATAAGAGGTGTCATGTTGTCCACAAGGGGGCGCCAGAATCAATACAAACCAAAAGTTCCTCACAGCAGCTTTAAAGAGCTGGGTCTTTAGCTGTCTTTTGAAAGTAGAGAGGGACTCTGCAGATCGAATGGAGTTGGACAATTCATTCCACCATGATTAGAGTTTTGTATCTGATGCGAGCTGCAACTGGAAGCCATTGTAGCGAAATAAGCAGGGGAGTGACATGAGCTGTCTTAGGCTGATTGAAGACCAGACGTGCTGCTGCAACACAGCAAAGGTGTAGCTTCTCTGTGAATGTTGAACTCTGTTCACTTTATTTAGTTTTATTTCTTAGGAGTATATTTTGCCTTCTGTGTTTTAGTTTTATCTTCTCTCCCCTCTAAGTGGTCACAGCAGCACACCTGTGTGTAATGCTGCCATCAGGCTCCTGCTGAGTTCACAGCTGAGGCTGATCAGTGATCTGAAGGTTATTTAGGTTGTGCTGCCAGAACACACACCAGTTTGTCTGTGCAACTTGTAAGCTGTTATTTTCTGTCATGACTGTATGTATTGTAGTTCAGGTTCTCAGTTTAGCTTCAAGAGGTTTTGTTTTGTACAGTTTATGTTCTCTCTTTGCAAACGTACCTGCTCCTGTGTGTGAGTCTTGCTTCTGCAAAATCCGTCAAGAGTTTAATTTAATTCACTTTCAAAACTCCAGAGAGAAGTCTACTGGGTTCACTAACGTTCTAAAGAAGAACACAAAAGTAAACATGCCCAACTCTTTCTTTTTAAAAAGTGAGGCTGGTGTCAAATTTAAAATGAGCACTTATGCTTCAAACTCATGAGGACTTAAGAACACACACACACACACACACACACTCTCACAAACACACATACACTACTAAGGGCCCCCAGAGAGGTCAGCAGATGCCACCAGAGGTTCCTTTAACCAGCTGGTCTTTAGGAGGCAGCCTCAGTGTAATGATGCGTTACAGCCAGCAGAGTGCAGCAGCAGATCTTTCTGTGTGAGTGTGTGTGTCTGCTCCTGTTTGTGTGTGTGTGACTGTGTGTGTGAGCGCGTGTGTGTGGAAAGAATTCTGCTTGCCCTTTGGCAATGTGTGTGTTCCTGATTCAGGAGTTTGTTCATGTGTACATCTGTGAATAAGTGTTTATGTTTCAGTCTGTCTGCACTCTGCCTCTGTGTGTGTGTGTATGTGTGTGTGTGTGTGTGTGTGTGTGTGTGTGTGTGTGTGTGTGTGTGTGTGTGTGTGTGTGTGTGTGTGTGTGTGTGTGTGTGTGTGTGTGTGTGTGTGTGTGTGTGTGTGAGCACATGGGGAGGTATGTAGGGGACAAAACATTGCCAAGCACATGTGGTGACTGTCTGAGGAGGAAAGAAAAGGACTGAAAGAAATTTAAAGAAAGAGGAGATAGAGGAAGAAAATTTAAGGAAAGGAAGGGAGGGGGGATAGGGAACAGGAAAGACAGAAAAAGTAGAGATGGACACAAAATCACAAAGCAGGAAAGCGGGGAAAAGATGGACAAGAAGAGGATGAGGTTAGGAGACAAGGGAACGAAAAGACGGGGAAAAATGTAAGGAGAGCGAAGAAGGGAAAAAGAGGACAAGGAAACTAGAGGTGAAAAGTATGAGAAGGAGTCAGAGAGAGATTACAGATGAGTAGAACAAAGGATGATTCAAAGGTTTAAAGAAGACAAACAACTATGGAGAAAGAGAAACCAAAATGAAGTCTGTTCATTGTGCATTTTCATCCCTCCGTAATCACAGAAAGACAAACAGGCGGAGAGCGAGAGACAGAAAAAAAATGGAAAAGTAATTTCTCCAGATGAAGAATGGAGATTTAAACGCAGAGAGGGATCATTAGGGGGAGGCTGGTCAGCGACGGCGTCCAAAACAAACCCACAGGCATTCCTTCTTTTTACCAACAAATATCTTTATTTTGTCTCCACACCGTTCAATAAATACAAAATACAAACCAGCTTCATCTCCATCAACGACCACGACGAGAGGAAAACTCATAAAATATTACTTAATTTGAGACAGAAATGGGAACGACTGAAGCAGAGGAGCCGTGAGACCAACAGGAGTCCGAGGCAAAGCTTGTGTAAGTTTGAGTACTGAGTGGAAATAAAAAAGCATCAGGCTGTTTTTAGCTTTGCTTTTTTAAGGAATATAAAAATTGTACATCACGTTAAAGTTGCAGACCAGCTGAAGAGTAAGGAGCAGCACTCTTTCCTGAATTCACTGCTTTTCTTTTGTTCTTTTTGGACTTCACCATCAACAAAGCTTCCTGTGTTTTTGTCCTGCGGATTAGTTTTAATCTTTACACACACACACACACACACACACACACACACACACACACACACACACACACATTCATATTCACACAGATCTGAGCAACACTTTCCTCTCCTTTCAGTGAGAGGTGCAGTTATTCTGGCTGTACTTCAAAAAGAAGACCTGTCACTGAAATACGACTTGCACAATCTGGACCGACAGTGAGAGAATCCCTTCAGCAGCTGTGTTTCATTCGTACGTCCGTAACTTTTGTCCTGATGAGATTTTATTGGGTGAAGAAAAACATCCTGAAAAAGCAGAAGATAAGAAAAAAGGAGGCGGCAGGTTTGAGAAGTCAGGTTGGTCCTCTTCGTAGCTTCATTTCTCCCGTTAACAAGTCTTTAAATTTTTTTTATCCTTTTATTATTCCTCTTTCTCTTTTTTCTCTGTTCATTACAATCCTGAAGCTGATACCAGGGTGGGTTTGGAGAGGGGGGGGGGGGGGGGGGGGGGGGGTCTAGGGACCCAGTGTGCAGCTCTGGATTTGGGTCCATGGAGAGGGGGCGGAGTTTAAAAGGGCAGAGGAGGGTTTGGTGTTGTTACCGCGGGTCCCCACGGATCAGTGTCTCAAGGTTCGTCTTTTGTCTGGAGCTTTCATCATCTGGTCCGCTTCCTCTTTGGAATCTGAGGAGAAACAGAAACGTCCGTTTAGGAGCAAAGTCACAGACCTGAGATGAAGCAGACTTTATTTCTACACGGTCACCAGTTGCTTTTGCTAACTTTAAATCCTCCTTGTTTTGTATTTCCTCATCTACTAACGCTGCAATTTGTTGCTGCTGAACAACGCTAATCAATCAATCAATATGGAAAACATGCCAAATATATGGATGTTTTTTTGTATTAATTTCATCAGAAATGTTGCACATTTTTAGAATTCCAGCACAAAATGCAACATTTGGCCACTTTTTGTCATCTTGGGAGTGAAAGTCTTGGGTTTTGATGTGTTGGTGTGATAAAAGAATTTTCATAATTTATCAATATTAAACGGACTCAACCCCAAGAATCATAAAAAATTAAAAGATAGCCAAATATCTCTAATAAAATCTGAGTTTTTTTTAACCCTCTTAAAAATGACCAAACTGAACCCTGAGCTCTCTAATGATGATATTACTACATGAGATTTGTGTGTGAAAGTGTTGCATTACTCACCGAGACATTCGGGACAGCAGGCACCCTCTCTGCGGGAGAGGTTGGTGCAGGTGATGACTGGACACTGCTTCCTCTGACACTTAGTCACACCGTGCTGAGGAGAAAAAGACAGGGAGACGAGAGTTTGAGGAAAGAAGCAAAAACATGAATGCTCCAGTCAAAGCCAGGTTACTGTTGGATGATTTCAAAACTTTTCAATCTCAAACTGGCAATATGCAAAGAAAATAGAGGTCTCTTATTTAATCATATTCTTTTGTTATATTAAAACTCAATTTATTGGTGTTTTGGCAGCAAGAAGTTCCTTATTTGAACATCAAGCAGACAAACAGTGACATCGGCAATCATCTTCACTCTCTTTTGTCTCTGTTTTGGTCTCCACCAACTCGTTTAGCTGTTAAATACTCCCCTATGTTCACCAGCTTACTTCCACTATCGCTTGTCTGCTGTTTGGTACAAAAAATAAGACGGCAGTGGATCTATCAGAGCTAAAAACAGATATATCTGTCTTTTTCTTCTGTGGACTACAGGAGTGATAGAAGTCGGACAAAACAGTAAAGCAGTGAAACCGAGACAAAGAGCTGAAAGAGGCTAAAATGCTTGGAGGAAAAATGCAGAGATGGATTTTTCATGACCCTCTTTAAAATTAGTTCTTTGGCTTATTGTTGTTGAAATACATTGATGCACTGAGACTGGCTGGGTCTTCACTATCAGAGACTTTTATTTTGACACGTTGAAATAATCTGAACTCAACATCTTATTGCTAGTGCATACAATCTACTTCTCAAAGACATAACTATAGGTGAAGCACTGACGCTGATTTCATGACTAATAACTTCATGTCAACAACATTTCAGAAACGTTTTTCCGTGCAGCTGCAGTACTTACATCACACCAGCAGTTGATGCATTTCATCTCCCCGACCAGTGGTACCCAGGGATGCCAGTTGTCACTGTTCTGGTAATAGTTTTTGCCGAACTTGCAGTGCCGCGGGCCGTCTGCCTGCATCATGTCCCCGTGCTCCAGCCCTGCAGGAGTCCTCTCCTCCTCCGGACACTCTTTACAGCAGTCCGAGGGATTACGCCTCACAGGGTGACTGCAGGTCAACACCGGACACGTCACCTTCTCACAGTGGACCTCCCCCGAAGACCCCTATGGATGTAGCATTAGCATCAGGTTAGCAGCTGTTCTTTCCCCTCTCAGAAAGAAGCGATGACTTATTGCTTCTTTCCACATAAATAGTCGAACAGATGAGACATTTTTTCAAGCCTCTGTTTCTCTAATACAAGATAAATGATCCATTAAGGGCTTTTGGAGAGCAAATCCAGCCAGATGTGAGCGGGTTTATTGGTGTATATTTACCTTGCAAGTACAGACAGCACATTTAATGTAGCCAAAGGGAGGAACGAAGGGATGCCATGTGGTTCCTGGGGCGTGCATCTTCTGGTCTCCTTCAAAGTAACAACCTGAGAAAGAGAAGAAGACAGAGCAAAACAGGTTAGAGAGAAAAGTCAGAAGAAAATACAGAAAACAAGCCTGAAAAGAGAAACACAAAGAGATGAGAGAGGCTGAATCTGAGACAGCAGAGGTTGTACATACCCTCAGGATTTTCTTCTACCCTCTCTGGAGCTTTCATGTCCTTGGGCTCCTTCCTCTCTGAGAAGGGAAACAGGAAATGGACACATAAAAACAGAATTACTTTTCAACTTTATGGTTGTTGTGGGGATCACTTCGGGAATTCACCCCAAAAAGAATGAAAATCTAAACACAACAGGAAACACGAAGCAGCACAAAGTCACACACTAGTTTGAGTTAAACAGGATACATTCCAAACTATTTTATTTATCAGAATATGTCAGAAAAAATATTGATTCTGTGACTCAACACAACAGTGCTCATGACGCTAATCCTGCAGGGGCATTTTATATTCTTAGTCAAGTATCATTTTATTTTTGTGTCATGAATATAAGACGGGTAATTTTATCTTTAAACCTTTTTAAATAGGAGTCAAGCTTCTTCAAATTCTTCGTCAAATATCTTGTATTTGTGCAAATATTCATCCGTCTTAAGCTACTTCATCATGCACAATCTGTCTCATGTACAATAAAAGAATCCTGTGTGTCTCACCATCACAGACTGGGCAGCACTTGTCCTCAGGCTGAATGGTTCTGGAGCAGGTCAACACAGGACAGATGACCGGATCACAGATCACAGTTCTCTTCTGCAGAAAAACAACAGAAAGACAATTCATCAGTGAGATATCAAAAAATTCTTTCTTCTCCTGAGATTTAAAAAATATTTTTGGTTTCAGTTTTTAAGTTTATTGCGTTTACCTGGCAGCTGCAGGAGAAACACCTGTCGTAGTTCGGGGTCCAGTTGGAGCCATGGGCATGGTGCTGGTTCTCAAAGAAGCAGGTATGGGGGTCTTTCTTCAGCTCCTCAGGATCCTTCACAAAGAGATCATCAAACTCCGCCTCCTCTGCGTCTCCTCTGGTCCCTAACTCACAGTTGTTTTCCACATGGACCTGAAAAGAAGAAGAAGAAGAAGAAGAAAGGATAGATGGGGGGAAGAGAAAAAGAAGAAAGCATGGTTAGGACATGAGGGATTTGTCGGTCACACTTGACTCAAACCTGGCGTGAAGCTGACTTGTTAATTGCTCCTGAACAAGCAGATGGTTGTTTATATGTTTGACCTGTTGGCTTTTAAAACAGCTTGACCTGCCTGTGTGTGTGTGTGTGTGTGTGTGTGTGTGTGTGTGTGTGTGTGTGTGTGTGTGTGCGTGTGTTTGTGTGTGTGTGTGTGTGTGTGTGTGTGTGTGTGTGTGTGTGTGTGTGTGTGTGTGTGTGTGTGTGTGTGTGTGATCCCTTCCCAAGTCATTACCCAGAAGCCTGAAAGATGTCATGACCTTCTACACCTGCAAAGCTGCAAATAGGTTTTTGTGGGAGACCGAGGTCGATGCTTGTGAGTGTTTCTGAACCTCCGTTAAACTTTTACTTTCCAGCAGAGCCCCTCCAGGCAGAGAGCACCTGCCTGCCTTTGAGAGCGTGTGATGGTGTAATGGTGTGGGCTGTTGAGGACTCAGCAAGCAGACATGTAAACACACGAGGGCGACTTTAAAGACAGGATTGATTGTTGCTGCTGATAGCACCATGAATCCCACATCACTTCCATCCTCTATCTCTTCTTTCTGAAGGTTTGATCCTCACACCTGCACTGCAGCTCAAAACACCCTCAAACTTTTGCAGCTGAGTGAAATTTGCTCTGCATGCCGGGATTAAAATGTAATATTAATGACAGACTCTTCAGTTCAGGTCGGGCCAACCAGAGTTAGACACGGTGCGCCTGTGAGCCGGAGCTCAGGGCAGACAAACCCTTCCGCACAACATTTGTGGATCGAGTTGCATGTTTGCATTAGTGGATCTATCTGTGCATTTTCGTGTTGTTTTGCAGCTTTGTTAGCTTGATTCATTTAGTTAAACCGGGGTGGGATACCTGATACATACGACTATTCTGTAATAAACAATATCTACTTAACTGAAGAATGAAAAAAGTGCAGGATTAATGTCACCAGTGCCACCACAAGGAATCATGCAGTACGGTCGTAACGTGGTGAGTCAACGTGGAAGGAAAATCTTTTTAGATTGGGATTCAAATATTGATCTTTAGCACCAGCAGTTTGGTGGTTATATCACTCGAGGGGAGCTGCATCAATACTTTGTCCCACCCTTACAACTCTGTGTTTTCTACCATGCATTTTACAGCCTTTCAATAAATTCAATAAACTCTATGAAAAACTGGTCCGTCTGTCCTTGTTGGGTCTTGTTAAAGTGGCGGACCAGCTGGAACTGTTAGAATTTTACTGGGTAATGGTTGTCGTATTGTTGTCATGTGGTTGTAAAATGGTTCTGTCATGCGTGTCTCAAGCTGGATTGAGATTCTGTGTTGAAGCGGCTCATATTGATCATTTGTAAGAACGTCCAGCATATTTAGATAAAGTAGGTCATGAATAATATAAAAATGGTGACCACAACAAAGTGCTGCCATTGTTTTATTACACAGCATCAGACTCAGCTGTGTCCAAACTATAAATAAAAGTAAAGAGAAAACTGTTTTGCTGTTCTGTACATACCCGTCCTCGTATTTCTCCTCGCGGGTTCATCTTGGTGCTGACCTGGATGAAGGCGGTTCCCTGGTTCAGGTGTTGCAGTAATTCAACACTGATGTCCTTTAAAACTCCCTGAGCCTGGTGAGAGGATAGAGGACAGTGTGTTTATAAGAGTGTGTACATTCTGAAATCATCATTCTCAGTATTTCACGCCGTGCACACGTCCGTACCTGTGAGCCGTAGAAGCCGGTCAGCAGCCTCTTGTGCGTGGTGATGCTGTCGTCTATTTCCCCGATCTCTGCCAGGCCGTGCAGGTGGGCGTTCACGGTGAGGTCGTCGGCCCTGCTGAGGCCCGCAACCACGATCTCATAATGCAGGTGACACTGTTTGTCCACTGACACCCAGGCGTGGCCTGAGGCTCCCGTTTTTACTGGTGGAGCCACAAAGTGCCCGGCCAGAGGAGTGGGAAGCTCTGAAAGACACAATGTTTCAATGAGGCTTGCAGCCAGGACTCAAAAGCGCACACAGCTCCATTACTTTCATATATTTTTAACCCTTTGTCTCCCTGCTTTTGTCAACCCGTACCATGTCTGGGTGTCTCCAGGCCGCTGTAGAGCATGGCTTTAATCTGCCCCCTCAGCTCTCCGTCCTGGCTGTGCGTTGTGGCGACATTGATGAACAGCTCGTTCTGCAGCAGCATGTGGATGTGGCGCGCCTCCAGACGGTTCCAGCTGCCGTTCGCGCGGCCTGTTTCCTTGTTGTACTCTGGAGTCAGGTCGTACAGCACTGAGCGCTTGTTTCGCCGCCGCGGCTTCAACTCGATGGTGAGGCCGACAAATTCACTGCTGAGACCTGCGACCTGAACCTACAGGAGAAGAAGTGATTTATGTCATGCTCCAATCAAAGTATGCAACTTAGTGTTTATTCTGTCGTCTTTACTTAATCTTTATTACTTAAACAATCAGCCTCTTCTGATTATAAAATGTGTCTTTGTGTTTCATTGTGAAGCCTTTGGCTCCCTTCTGTAAAAAGGGCGCTGCATTAATAAAGTTTTATGTTATAATTACTACAGCAAGCTTCCTCGTGAGGGTTGATGCATGAGCAGTTGTTTACAAAAGTTGCTTATTCCTTCTTTCACCCTAAGAAGAAGCAGATGTTATTTTACTCTGAATGGACATGTCTAACGTCTGGAAATATTTCTTAAAGTGTAGTATGATCTCAGATGAGCTGGACTTCATGCCAGAGAAGGTAAAAGTGTGCTAACAATGATTTTAATCCATTCTGTCTGCTTTATGACACACTTTAGGGTTTGCTTTTCTCAAGTCTGTTATTTTTTGTGTGTGAGGAAAAGTCCATAAAAGTTGGGTATAAAAATCTGAGTAAGACTGGTGACATTTAGCTTTTGGATTGAAGGTTGGCTCACGCGTTAATGCTTTCTGTCTGTTTTCTATCAACTCTGTCAATCACAACATGTACAGCCTGGATGGACGTGCTACAAAAGCAGAGTATGGGAAGAAGGAACTGGAAGAGAGAGCGGGGGACGACGTGCAGCCAAAGGTTACGGGTTGGATTTACCTCCAGGTTATCTGCTCCAAGAAGTACAGCCTCTGCACAGGAGGCTCGCTACATGCATCACTGAACCGTTAAATATTACGACTGTTATCATGTTTTCAAAGAGTCCTGATAAATCCAGAGTCTGTTTTGGACATTTAGTCGACATAAGTCCTGTTTTTTCTTCAGAGTATGCAGACAAAGGTGTTTGGAACCAAAGTCCATACATATGGGCAATTTATTCCAGTGTTTGTCTGATGTGCATTATATGAATGAAGCATTCACAGAAGTTAAGACAGTTTAGGGAGTTCAGTCCACGTTGGTGTCTTTTAGTCATCGAAAAGAAGAGGGTTCAATATTTGGTGTCTCGATAAAGTTAGTGTATCAATAAAGGTTTTTTGGGCTTCTTTATGTTTGAGAATTGGACTCGTAAAGAAGAGTATCCTGAGGGCCCTGTTATTCAGAGAGTTTAATCTGGATCCGATTGGAGATCCCATAGTTTGTCGTTCTTCCTGTATACTTTTAATACATTTAGTTGGTTCTTATTAAACATAATAAAATATTAACCATTATTCAAAAACGCTCTCTATGTCCTGTCAAACCTTTTCACTCACACACACACACACACACTCACACACACACAGAGGTTAAAGACTCTCCCCCCTGCATGAACAAACCCGTACCTGGTAGTCCAATGTGCCGTTATCATAAAGGTTAAAGACGGCGGATCCCACTCCTCCTGTCTTCCCCGGGGTCAATGCATCACCGCTGGACATCACACTCTGTATAGCTGAGCACAGAACAAACACAGATTAATATCAAAAATCCACTTTAGAGTACATTCCTCCTCAGATGACTTATCTTCAACCATCACTGCTCCCCTCGGATTTTCCCTCCCTCAAACTAAAGCCTGACAGCGAGCGAGATGAGGCAATGATTCCTGTCATGTCAAAATACGCTGGCTGGAGAGGAAGGGGGCCACATTCTCCAAATGTTCTGCGCACGCACACACACACACACACACACACACACACACACACACACACACACACACACACACACACACACACACACACACACACACTAAACCAAGACATCCCTTCAAGAAGAACGAATCATTGATGGGACAGATTCAATTGGACGTCTAATCAGAAGGTGTGTCTGCTCGTGTAATTGTGTGCCCGGCCTTGGCAAGAAACACACGTCTGTCAGACACACACACACTCACACACACACACACACACACAAAAACCCACCCAAGGTTAAGCCTCACAATGAGGTAACTCATGTTGAATGCAGCAGGCTTAAAAAGATTGAGCCGAGAGGACGGGAGGGAATGACTAACAGAGAATGATGGGAAAGGGGCAGGGAAAAAATTTGAAAATGACATGGAGACAGAAAAAAGCCAGAGAGGAGGAATGACGCCAAGGATGGGGAGAGGGGGGAGACTGAAAGACTGGGAGAGAGAGAGAGAGAGAGAAGAGAGAGGGAGTGAGGGAAAAAGAAGTGTGCTGGGTTTGAATTCTTCACGCATAACGTCAAGCTGTTAATCACCAGCATGGAGAGTCGGGTCCAGCAGACTGTGACCTTGGCAGCACCACGGTGTGTCCGCGTGTAAAACTGACAAATGCATATTTCTCTCCTTACATGCATTTCTTTAAAAGGGTCTTTCAGAGTACTGGATGCCCGCATGTTCAAGCTCTGCATCCCATGAAACCCCATGTGTGCACACTTTAACAGACTATCAGGCTGTCCACAACATTCCTCTAACCTCTCTCTCTCTCTCTTTCTTTGTGTCTCTCACAAACACACTCACAGACAGACATGCATACACATTGTTGGTGGGCCACCAACTCCAACAGAAGGTCTATAAACACTTTTTTACCCCACCGATAACACTTGAAAGGAAAGAGATGTATTTATGGAGTAGAATGACAAAAAACAGCCGCAGATGGACGAGCACAAACAATGCAAAACACCCGTCAGAAGCCTTTGTAGCCCCTGCAGTGTTTGTCCCAAGAATAATACGAAGAGAGACATGAAGAGATTATTTTTCTTTGCGGGGGACACTTACTGTCACATGATTTCCTGCCGCTGATGAAGCCAGAGATTTGTCGTGGATCCTGACCCTCTGTTGCCACTGCGATCTCCAGCTGGCCACGAGATAACCAAAACAGTTCCCGGCTATTCAGGTCTGTCAGCACCTCTGCAAAGTCTGGATCCTGCAGGCACAGATGGAAACAGTTAGCTGCGTGCAATATATGGGTTCGAAAATGGGTAAATATATAACAAGATTCCTTTGTGGACAAATTCCCTTTTCAGTACCTGAATTGAAACTGTCATAATACGCCAAAAACAGCTTTCGGACATGGACGTGCCAAAGTGACATGTTACCACAACTTATTTAGACAAAGGACCAACTGGTGACAAGTTCCCAACCAGAGTGAGTCTTCAGTTTATGAAAAGCAGAATCAGATGAGTGCAGGGAGCAAAAAGCATCCCAGAGAACAACAAATTCTCTGCATGATTCCAATAATATTGGCAATAATTCAGCTTTCACAAAGGCTTCAAAACACTTATGCTGCTTAAAAACACATGAATTTAAATCATGCCACTGACAAGAGCACGCTTAAACCCTCGGCTGAAACATGTCTTGTATTGCCGTAACACTTTTCATACTGAGTGAAGTTCATTTCAAGCAGGCAACTGGACCCAAGGAGAGCAAGGGAAGGGGGTTTCAGGGGGGAATTTCAAGAGGGTTGAGAAATGTGGAATTAATAGGACAGATGTACGAGTGTGTTGAAGAAATGTTACTATTTTATGACCTCAGGGCCTGAGTTCAATATAAATATACATGTACCATAAATCCACACAGCGAGGAGCCAAAACAGAGAGGGTAGCTCTGGGAGGAGGAGGAGGAGGGGTGGGCGGAGGGGAGCGGAGTTATGTCAGGAGCATTGAATGGAGATAATGGTGAGAGATGCGAAAGGATACATGTATGTATAGGTGTTGTGTAAATCATGCAGAGTAATAACACTGTCAGGATTACTGCTGCAATGAAAAATGACACCACACATTCAAAAATCAGATGTGTGTCCCGGTCTGCGATTGTATTTAACGTTGGACTCATAAAGAAGAGTATCCTGAGGGCCCTGTTATTCAGAGAGTTTAATCTGGATACGATTGGAGATCCCATCGTTTGTCGACCAAGATCAGCCGGCTTTAGTGCCAGTTTTTTTTGTTTTGCATCCAATCACACTCTACAGAAACAAACTTTTTCTACGTGTATACTTTGAAAATTTTTCCAAAGAATGATCACTCGACCTCAAAAAGGGTCTGCATACTATTAAAGCTATTATCTATGCAGAGAACAGAAAGAATAGTGCTTTATTTTAAGAGGACAGAAAAACAGACGGAATCATGATGCAAACATCTCTTTAAATTTCCAAACTTTTCCAAAACAATCGACCAAACCCCCTCCAAGATTAAAGTCACAGTGTCTGCGTAAACCCATGAAAGCCTCCAGTGATCCAGACTGTGCAACTGGAACAACTTTAAAGGCGTAATTAAGATTACAATTCTTTTTTAAGCCTCTGTTTTGTGTTTTGTTACATTACTGCCTGTTGTTTGAGAGAACAACATTCGATCCTCTTTATGTCCTTTGTTTCTAAATCTTAAAGCTCCTGTGAGGATTTTTTAGCTGACCATGAAACCGACTGTAATGAACACAAGTGACTCTAAATGAGCTACAAAAGCAAACTAGATCATCAGCATAAAGTTTAATTACTTCTACATATTCATTTTTCATGTCTGAAACTTCTGCGACAGGGTAGGTGTCAGGAGAAGTCATATATTTATGTTAAATCTGCCTTTTTTCATATTTTCAACATCAAAGTTTTTAAATGAGTGATATGTTTTGCTGTAGCAAGAAAACAGGAAGAGATTTTTGTTTAAAAAACACCAAATCATGCATGGATCAGCACAGAGATGAGAGGTCACCTGAAGACATTTAAAAACATGTGGCCTCTCTGTACACACCCGTCTGTCACACACACACCTACGTTTATTAAATGCACTTGCGTCTACAGTAGTAAGGATGGGAGTTGTAATCCAGGGACTTGACTGACCTGAAGATAGACTTTTTGGGGGGTTTAGTTTGAACATTTAGGGCACTGGAAACCTTACTGGGATAAGTTGTATAACAAAGCTTCCCTTGCGGCCTGTCTGTTTGTGCCTTTTTTGATAGTCTTGATATCCAAGGTTTGTAATCGCAGTATACGCTCTTTAAAAATGAACACAATCAAGTCTGTGGGTTTGGGGCGGCATGGCGGGTGGGTCTCCTTTCTTTCTCTCAGTTAATGTACATTTTAAAGAGATTTCTTGCCACAGCTGTGTGATTTGAGACTGCATTGAAAAGATGACATATTTTTTGCGTTACCCTTTTTCCTTGAGCCACAGGGGGCGCCAAAACCAGCTCAAATGGACAGTTCCTCACAGAGGCTTTAGTCTTCAATTTTAAGATTTTTTTGATAGAAATTGAGAGATATTCTAGGAATACTTTGAGAGGGAAAAACTCCTGTTTCAGCATTTACTGTGCCAGGATTTATTGGTCATAATTTAAGAACTTTATCACTTCAAGAGTCAGACAATTGTAAGCAGAATATTCTGATTGGTACAAATGTTGAATATAATTTAAAGTGTTCTTTTCCCCCTAAGCCTCGGAATTACCTTTATTCGATGTGGGTGTTTTAGCGGATGCAATACCCTTTGTTATCTCTCTTAAGTCCAGCTGGAGCCATGGGATGAACAATACCACGCTTTTACTTTTGGTAAGATCTCTGTAAACTTATCTAAATTGCTACAGTCAGAGCTAGTCGAGCAGCCAAAACTTCAGGCAGCCATTCCTCAACCCGCATCACATGACTCATAATTTACAGGGTTGTTATATTTGTTTCCTGAAACCCAACAAGTCTCTTCCCTTCTGTCGGGATAAGGAAATCCAGATTTTCTGGATTAGAGGTTCCTAAATCGTATTCAAAACTGTTGATCACATATGGAAAGTGTGATCCAGATCAAAATCAGAGCTCAGTACGTGATCTAATTAAAGTTTCTTTTCACAACAAATGTTTGAGATTTTATCTGATCTGATGGCTAAACCCCGATCAGATTCCGTTGAACAACTGAGTCTCTGTGTTGTTTGTCTTTCTCAGCTTCAATGAGTCAGTGCTTCGAATGTGATACTGCGAGGGGGCCATGTGACTGACCGCTGCTGAGCTACAACTTTTCACGGACAGTCTCTCTCACCGCTTGTCTCGAGAGAAGCGCATCAGCCCCTTCATGCAATCCTTGGCAGAATTCAAAACAGACCCGCCTTTCATCACTCCTCCTCCTCCTCCTCCTCCTCCCTCCTTCCTCCTTGCATCCATCTCAGCCCACAGACCACTAACCACTGACATGTGTGAGGAGTGTGTGCGCAGTCCATCCTCTCTACCTCCCCCCATGTCCCGTCCCTCTTTTCCTCCGTGTCTCTCATTCACGACTCATATCTGTCCCCCGCAAGAGCTCCTCTCTCACACTTTCTCTCACCTCCTGTCCCCCCCCTCACTCTTCCTCTCCGTCCATTTTTCTTGTCATGTCTCGGGGTAGTTTAACTGCGATTAGAGCGGCAGCGACTACAGCTTGAGGATGTGGTTACAAAACCACATCCGTCTCCATGAAGAGGGGTGAGAGGGGGACAGGAGTAGTGAGTGTGCTGCTGTGTCATGTATTCCCATATGACAACAATGCAGCTCCTCCTCCTGTCATCTCTTAAATCAACATCTGTGCCAATACCAACATGCTTTACAACCCACGGTGGGTGATTAGTACTCACGTGAGAGGTGATGTTGGCTCGGATCTCTCTCAGGGTGTGCTGCCGGTACACAAGCTGGACTCGTATCGGCACTACCAGGGGCTCTGAGGAAAGAGTTTGTCATTAATGTTTGCCAGAAAACATCAGCCTCCAGATTAAACAGCCATAAGGTATTTGGTTTAAACTGCTGTGTGTTGATTATGGCGCCCCCTGTGGACAAGGAGGAACTCCCTTCATGAAGACCTCAATCTGGATGGTGTGTGTATTTGTTCATCAGGTACAAATAAAGTCACCTAATGTAACCTAACCTAAAAAAATCCAACCTTCTCGCTGATGATGATTTTTTGTTTTAGTGGCTCATCTAGAGCAGAGGTTCCCAAAGTGTGGGTCGGGACCCCCGGGGGGTCGCGACCCACACTTTGGGGGGTTGTGAGATGTCTTCCAATGATGTTTTTTTTTTTTAAGTTATCTGAAAATAGTACATTTGACCGTTTATAGTAAAAAAATATTGACAAAAATAGTAGCTGAACTTGAATAAAACCTTGAAAATAGAAAATGTATTGAGTTTTCTTCCTTTTGCCACATGACTCCTAAGTTTAAGATAAGTGAACAGTTAATTATCAAAAGCATCAGTAGCAGCAGGTTAACTCATTATGGCACAGGAAACACAGACACATGCTCATATAAGTAGGCTAATTTTCTGCAGACCAGCTAAATGAAGCCACATTAAATCACTTTGAGGGACAGTGGGGGTCACAAGAATTTGAATCAAGCTTTTAAGGGCAGTTAAAAAGTCATCTTATAAGCTCGGGAAAACTGAACCACTTGGATGAAAGTGGAGGAAAGTAAGTGGCAAGGGGGTTCCCAGACGAGGATCCTTGCCTCTGTGGTTTTGTTAAACCTGTAGTTTCACTGGAGGAGTTGGTAATCACATTGTTTTTGAGGGCACCATAATAGGGGGGTTGAAAATCTTAGTTTGGAGTTTAGAAATCATCCTCTCTTTCTTCATTGTCTTTCCACTCACCTATGTCTTTGTGTTTGACGAGGCCCTGAAGGATGAGGATGAAGTGCAGGTTGTTCTCTGTGTCACTCAGCGTCAACATGGCGATGCCTCCCATCCCCGAGCTCTCCTCCTCGGATGTCAGCGTCGCACTGAACGTCTCTGCACACGGGACAAACATGCACAGACAGACTGAGTATCTGCGTTCTTTTATTCTCTTGTCCTCTCTCTGTAAACAAAGTCCACACTCTGTAGCGGGATTAATCCTCACAAAGCTTTTTAAGATTACACAAGAGCGTATACAATCCCCCTGCTTTGTAAATATTGAGTTTTTGTGTACTCCAGCACAAAGACAAAGGCATGCACATGTCTTAAAAAAAAAAAGAATGAACCAATCACACACGCACCAGCAAACAAGGCTCTGTGTTTGATGATCTTCCCCTCCACTTCCTCTCGTCTTGTCGGCGATGTGGTCATGCTGATGCGCATTTGCTCGGACTGCAGCTGCCGTAGGAGAGGCTTCGGCAGGTTCTTCCATACTCCACAAACCTACACAAACACACACACACACACATGGGCAGGTGAGCCAGGGGTGAAGGTGGGCCCATTTGCGTTCATGCATGTACCTCAACTTGCTGACCTTCAGGAGCTCAGTATGTGAAACGGGCTAAAGTCTCTAAACTTCATGGAAAAACAGACAAACAGACAGCACATCTGCAGAATACATCCACCCATGTGATTGTGCTCTCCTCCAGAAGAAATGTGGCTGAACGCCGGCACCTCTTAACTTTCAGTGCAGGCTTAATCTCCATTTTAATTATCTTTACTCTCTGTCCCTTCGCTGGGCAGTGATGTAACATGTGAAAAATCCTCCATCCAAAAGTTTAGCTCCATCAACCCTCCGCCCCCGTCATTTTTCGATGTCTGAGTGTTCTCTCCGGGGTCCTCTGCTGCTTGACACTGACATTTATCTAAAAATAATAATAGGCCAATTTTCCGGGACCTGTATTTAGGGGGCTCCTGGCGTGCTGAACAGAGTGTTCAGAGGAGATATGTGTGTGTATTTTGGCAGAAATAGTGATGGAGCCTGACCTTAGGGAGTATTGGGATACTACCGTTGCACCAGCGTATCAGTTTACAGATTTATCAGGATGAAACTGGACTTTTAATAAACTCAGCCTCACACACCTCTGACCTGATGGTGTTTTCTCCCTCTGAGTGACTGAGTGAGTGTGTGTTGATGTTTACTGCACCAAGGCTGAGTGTGTGATGTTTATGAAGAGGCAGAGAGGAAGTGTCGCTGTGTTTGTGTGTGCGTGTGTGCATGCTTATCGTTTATTATTGCAGACTGAGTTATGGGAGAAAAAGTCAAAGTTTGAGCACAGAGTCATGAGGAGGGCGCATTCATCATGGCAGATACTTCATTTATCTGTCCTTAACAGGAAACACACAGACACACATGCTCATGGGAAGAAAACAACACTGACAGCAGCAGCAGGAGGAGATGGTTTCCTTTTCATGCGATGTCTTACCATGTCCGAGTCTCCTTTCGGGACTCTGTACTCAAACGTAATGGTCCCATCTGGGTCCAAGAAGACAATTCTGTTTGGGCGGCTCATTCTGAAAAATAACAAATAGAAACAGTCAAAATGTTTTTTTGTTTTTCTGATTGCACAGCTGGAGAGAGACAGGACATTTGGGAAGTAGTGAGTGAGAGCAGACATGCTGAAAAAGGTTGTGGAAGTCAAACCAGTGATGAGGACTTCAGCCTCTGAGTGTGGGGTGCACTTTAACCGCTTGGCCAAACTGGCGTCCCGAAAATGAGTAACTCCATCTAAGTCATAAGATAGTAAAACTACTTCTCAACTGTATCATATCCTTTCACATCATGTCTTATCATAATGTCTTGAATCTTATCTTGGGGTGTGATGACGTTTCATGTTGTACAGTATCACACCGTGTCATATAAAATGTCTTGTATCATATTGTGTCCTGTCTAATGGTATGGTATGGTGTCACATGGTATCGTAGTGTATGGCATTGTGTGGTGTCGCATCGTATCATGTTGTATTGTATAGGATCGTGTCATGTTGATTCGTAGTATATCCTGTCGTATGGTATGCTATTGTGTTGTGTTGTATTGTATGCTATTGTGTCTTAACAAGTCATATGGTGTCATGTTGTGATATGTTGTGTCGTACCATAATGTCTAGTATCATATGGTGTTGTGTCGTATTGTGTTGTGTCATGTTGTGTTGTGTCGTATTTATTGCATCTTAGCATGTTGCTGAGTGTCATATCATAAAGCATTGTACATTAGCCTTTTGTATCCATCAACATCATGAGGGGGGTTGAATGATCATGATAGCGTTGAGTTTGTTACATTTTTGAGTTTTCAGAATAAACACTATATTTTTAAAGACACTGAGCTCATTGTGACGATTTTTATAACAAATTCTGCTTTGTATAATGAATAACTAATCTCTGAAAACATAATGTTTTCATATCCTTATAACCCATACTAGTTACACCTCCTGTCTGTTCAGCTGTTCAGCTTTAGGGCTCTGCTCCCTGCGTTGCAGACAGTGTTGCAAACTATGAGTCATAAGCGCCATGTTGGACAACTAAGTGGTGACCACGATCTCTCGTCAGCACAAGGATTGTTTCCTGCTTTACATACTCAGTATAAAAAGTTTTCACATCAACAAAAAGAAGAGGACATAAACACTGATACTAATATTTCAGTTGTAGGCCCACATGGCGTGATAATATCAGGCTCCTCAGAATAAAATCAATGTGAGGCCCTGAATATTTGCTACTCTAAACAACTCCAGTTTGTTTACAGCAGAGAAGAGCTGAAAGGAGAGGAGGATATGTCGTGATGCTACTCAGGCAGATGAGAAGAAAACCAGAGCACCACACTCAGAGTCAGAGCTACAACACTTTTCAAAGAAGAGGACTTTTTTCAGCATGAGCACAGTGTGTGGTTTTACCTCTGGTATGTGATGGAGAACGCCAGGCTGGTTCTTGTCAGAGAGAAACGAGCTCTGGCAACACCGCTGGAGCTGGGCAGCCATGAGTCAGTCACCCCTGTCAGCACTGCCACAAAGTCTGCACAGGGAGAGTCAGAGGGTTAGATGTGAACCAAATAACATACATCATAAGTGTTCATGCAAGTGTTGCTAAATTACCCCGTGTTTTTACATGTGTGCATATGAAACTGCTGCATGGATATGAGTCCTGCAAACTGTGCATACAAGCCCAATAAATCACAGCCCACTGTTACAATGAAAGAACAGAGGTGGCTCATTCATCTTCCTCTGGGTACTCCTGCTTACCGGTGCGGCTCTCCCCAAGGCTGGTCTCCTCTGAGCTCAGGTAGGATCTGTCGTTGTAGGATTTGTGCAGGTCTCCCTCCTTCTCTTTCCCCTTTTCGTGGAAATACTCGAAGCTGTCCAGCACAGGGTCTGAGGGTCTCTTATCATCACCACCTGCAGACACACCAAACAAAGTTGTTTAAGGGAGAGACACAAGCAGACTGACCTGTACGAGGGTTCAATCCCTGAAAACAGCAGTCTGCACAAACAGCAGTCATGTCTCTGTCTTTTATAGTAGCTGTTCCTGGGTTTGAAACCTATCTAGCTTTCCATCTTTGTCTCCATATCTGCAGAAATAAAACCAAACATTTCAAAACACATTATGTTTCATCACTCACAGAGTCTGGTGCACAGATGAGTCCAGAGCGTCGCTTACTCTGCAATTTTTCACTTGATTATGTTTAGAGAGCGATAGAGCGGTGAGAAATGTGTGAACATGAGTAAGCGGAAAGGCTGTGAGGTGTAGGAAGATGGATAGAAATAACAAAAGAGCAGAAAGATGGGGTGATAAAAAGACTGTTTCACTTCAACGCATGCTCTCTCTTTCTACCTTTCTTTCATACGCCAGATCAAGGCGAGATATTTTATGTCTCACTTTACTTGCAAAATGTAGACACACTGGGACCCTGATAATGCATGCACTTTTTTAAATATCGCCCAGCCCTAACTGGATGTGACACAAGCACGTGTTTTATGTAGTAACCTGCTGTTCCAAACAAACAGCTGTGCATCTTAAACAAGCTGAAAGGTTCCTTCAGATTGTTGTCTCATGCATTTCCAACACATGCAGTTCAGTGTCCAGATGCATGAATGTCTGAACCATACAACAGAACTTATGCGATGGAAAGCATAATCATCGGTCGCAGTTATAATTTGGATTTACTTCTGAACAAGGCCTGGATTTTGTCGTGTGGTCTCTCTGCTGAATGTTCTCTGTCAGCACACTTGATGAATAACGCAGCGCACTCAATAAATAATAATTAAATGAATGAATGGTTTGCAGCTGCAGATTTGAAAAAAAAAATTGGTGGCAAACAGAAACGGAATGAATTGCTCAGCCCTGAATCAACCAAACTTACTGTGCTTTTGGGAGCTACAGCGCTCGGTGCAAAGGGTTTAAGGGTTAAAATAACGTCCCCTGAACTCTTTTTAGACCCTTTTCTTTGCTATGGGGTTGCACTAAGTTCCTCCAAAGGTTCCTGGTCATTGGGGAGTATTCCAACAGTGGAAACGTGGCCATGGTCATTTAAACTGTCTCTCTCTGAGACAGCTTTCTGAGGAGATTGGCTGAGCTGCCTCACACACACACACACACACACACACACACACACACACACACACACACACACACACACACACACACACACACACACACACACACACACACACACACACACTCCACCAAGGAATCTGAAATCTCATCATTCCTCTCACACACCCTCGCTCCTCTGCTCCACTGGGCACGCTCAAGGGCTTCTGGGTAGTGTCACTCTCACTTCTCACTGTTCGTACTGTATCCTCAGGTGCACCACATCACACACATGCACATACACACACAAACACAAACACACACACACACCATTTTCCATCACTTGTACAAACACATTAGCTGCTACAGTGCCAAGGCTAAGACAAACACACTCAACCTTTTCCTTAAAACCCAACCACAACACACACACACACACACACACAGACACACACACACACACAAGCACACACACACACACACACACACACACACACACACACACACACACACACACAGCACAGTGTTGTTCTTCACCTTCACTTTCCATTACCAGACATACCGTGCACAAAAACACACATCTCCTGAATAACAGCAGCCCACAGGCCCACCCTGGGATGTGTGAGCACGTGCAGAGGAGCGGATGTGTGAGCGCGTGCAGAGCAGAGGATGTGTGAGCGTGTGCAGAGGAGAGGATGTGTGAGCGCGTGCAGAGGAGAGGATGTGTGAGCGCGTGCAGAGGAGAGGATGTGTGAGCGCGTGCAGAGGAGCTCTAATTCTCTAATAAGGAGGAATTGTGTTCACAGCAGTGTGCGGATGAGGTTAAGTGGTAATGTGTGAACGGGGCTGAAGTGATGGGTGGTACTTCCAGTTGTGCCGGGTTACAGAAAAGGTCTAATGTGGCTTGCTTATTGCATCTAACAGCTGGCCTGTTTGCTAACTATCTGACCCCATTGGGCGAAGAAATAAAGAGGTAAAGATGGCAGCAGAAAGAGAGGGAGGGAGCAGAGAGAGAGAGTGGGGTAAAAAGTTGAAGTGACAGATGACTGGAACAGCTCTTGTTTTCCTGCAGCAGGTTATACATTCCCTGCTTATTTTCACAGCTTGCTGCAGCACACTTTCACTTCTTTCTCCAAGTCGTTCATCGTTAAACTGCATCAGTAGAGGATTACCTTTGGGGCAGGTTTTACAGCAGTGCCCAGGCAGCAGGATGGGATCATCACAGTCCAGTTCTGGACAGTCCTGCTTGACGTTCTTGCAGTTCACCTTCCCGAACACCTTGCTACGACGAGTCTTTTGCTACCAGAGCAAAACAAACACACGAAACAGAGAGGTAGACACATGAGTAAGTCGTTCAGTCTCTCTGGAAATACATGTGTTGATTACAAATTCACCTGGAGTCACAGAAATCCAGCAACTTACAGAGAGATACTGAAACTCTGAGAGGCAAGTAAGAACAATGTGGCAATCCACTTTTCAAAAATGTCTCAACTGTTTTCTTTTCCGTGTTTTGATAGAAATAAGACGGGAAATGTTTCTTTCAAGCATTTCATAGTTTCTGATTCTTGACAGGGAAAAGAAGTGAAGCTCAGGTTTAGAAGTGTTTGTTCTTGTTATGCCACAAGAGGCAGATTTGCAGCACTACCTCCTATTCTGACGAGACAAAAAGCATTCATGTTTTCTTTAAGGCGACTTCTCTGAGTGCTTATTACCTGAAGAGACTGCTTTACTGTTTAAGGGTTGAGGGAAGTTTCAGTGTCCAAAATCAAACAAATAAATTAAAGGAGGAATTGAGAAAAATATCTTCTCTCGTCAGATGTTAAAGCTGCTGTAAGGAACTTTTGGATTCCATTGATTTTGGCGCCCTCTGTGGGCAAAGACTTTGTTCTTTACATTGTGTATTTTCTAACCGTGAATCTCATCTTACTGTTTAACAGTCAAATATAAAGAAAGTCAGTCTGTTAATCCTGCTGTAGATACTTCAGGCCAACATGTACCCCCTCACAGTGATTTCAGGGCATTCAAACTGACATTATAGAAACTGTTGATCTCGTTGTTGGTGGTCTCGTCTGCTTTTGTGGGTCATAAATAGGCAACAGTATTAATTTCAGTCTGTTTCACAACCACTTCATGACAGTGGCTTTCCGTCATAAACAAAGGAAAGATCAGATTTAGCTCAGACTAAGAAAACATTTTTTTCTTTCAGGGTTTCCACAGAGGAGTCACAGAGACTCAAGACTTACCGGTTCGCAGTGGCACTGAACACAGTGCATGACACCGAACGGCTCTCCGAGATCTGGGTGCCATGTGTCCTCCAGAGAGTAGAACCGGCCTCCAAACGAACATCCTGAAACACAAACATAGCTGATTATACGTGACTGTCCTTGGGGTTGAACACTGCATAGTTATGATCACAATTCTTTTGCCCTTTCAAAACCAGAGCTAGAAATAAAGCTTCATGATGTTCGTGTTTCATGGATGTACCAAAGTTAATATTAGGGAGGATTTATTGGAGGCATTTCATGAAGTTCTTGATATCTCCGAAGAGGAACTGCATCTGTAAGGCCTTAATTCAGGGTGACAAGCTACACAGACGGAGCTGTTCTTTCATATTTGAACAAAAAGTGCTCTTGGACAGCTCTCTGCCTGGGCATGTTGGAGGCAGCAGAAACTCACTGGATGGCCGGTGAGTTTTGGGACTCAACCCTACATCCTGTCTCATCTAAATGATCCATGAGCAGGCATGGGAGACATTCAACTTTCCACAGAAAGACAGTCAGAGATTCCCAGAAATATAATGTAGGTCAGCCCCTCTTTAAAAACTCATGGATGCTAACCACTGAGAGCAGCAAAATAATGTACCAAAAACTGTTTAAAGCATTATTACAAGAAATACTTTACCTCAGTGTTCCACTAATGAGAGTTCTAGCGCCCCTAGAGGTCGTTTGGAGAACTACAGGGGGTACCTGAGGTATATTTTTAAACTTTACTTTAAAAAATTGGTGAGGAAGCCTCTCTTAGGATCTGTGTTGAGGTCTGATGCAGCTGGTGGTCTCAGCTTGTTCTGGGGTGGGTTTTTAATTATTTCAATTTCATTTATTTATGTATTTATTTTATTTTATGTGAGTGTACATTTATGTATGAATATCCTAACTTAAATTTGTTTGCGGCTGCATAGTTATTGTACCTACTTGCTACTGCAAATGTGATGACAATGTACACTATTTGTCATTTTTCTTAAAACAAAAAAAATGATTTGATCAAAAAAAATAATTGGTGAGGTGTAATTTCTTAAATTGCCTTATGATAAAAAAATCTGTGAAAAACATTTGTGTACATTTGATAAAACTTATTTAAGCTCATCTTGTTTTCAGTGCAAACATCAACTGCAATCAACTCGATTAGTTTGTTTTTTTGAGTTTATGTTTGTGCAAGCAATTTGAATATGGCAAAACTGGGAGAAATTTTACAAAAGTACATTTCTTTTGATATTTGGCAGGAATGCAACTTGAAATTTGAAGTAAAAGCATTAAAGGCAAACCAACTAGAGCCCTTAATACATAGGAGAACAGGTCTCCAATGGCTGCACGTTTTTTGCAGAGACCAACTAGCGGCTACATTAAAGTATATATGAATTAATCACAACTAGAAAATGAAACAACCAATAAGATTCAGCATCAGAGGGTAAAAAGCTGAAAACAAATCTTTCAGTTGTGTATATCGTTGAAAACCTGATGAAATCTCTAGGGTACACAGAGGCTCCAGTCTGGATTTTGTGTTACAACCACAGCATGTAGAAACTGGAGCCCTTCTTCCAGACAATAGACCCAGAGATAGAAACAACTCCTGGCCCAGTGTGGATTGAAAACAAACATATTATTCTTTTTGTTTTACTTGATATCCAGCCACGGCTATAAAAAAAACCACACTGTTTTAATACGCAGGGGCTCCTCTGTGTACTGATGTTACAGGACACAAAAATAGCTCTCAGTGATATTATTACTATGCTGCGATCATAATTGAGTGTTAGTCACGCTGTGTTACTACAGGGATATTATAGTGATTTCTGGTTGGGATAAGTAGTGTGTGCGGTGAGAGCTCTTGTCTGCACACACAAATACACACATACACCAAACGTGATGTCACCTCTCGCCAACTCCTCTCGAGCTGATGCCTTTCCTCGCGCACTGCTTCCAACCTGGTTCACATTATTCTTTCATTACAGTGACTGCACTCTTTAAACAGCCCAGTCCGGTTTTTAAGGAGCCAAACTGTGCGCCTGCCACTTTAGTCACTGCTGAAATAAATCATCTCAGAGGAGCCAATGCTTGTAATGGAAAGTCGATTGATTATAGTTTTCCAACACAGAATTGCACGTTACAGGCTGTGGTTAACGTGGAGTTCCCACAGTTTTGAACTCCTGAGTGGTTACCTTATAAAAACCGCAGTGAGCTTTGTACTTAGGGGCTTTCACACATGAATCGAATGGCATTCACTGCGGTTATGACTCAGATGTTTGCCGCTAGTTTACACATGAAGCAATCCAGGCGGGCACTGCGATCAGTTCAAGGGGAAACATGGGCATTTGCTTAAATTGTGTTTTCAGTCTGTAATGACAAAAGCTACCAAGAGGGCTGTAGGCTACACATGGTATCTTTAAAGACAGGTCACACAAAACCAAACATCATGATCAAATCTCTGTATATAAAGGTTTCTAGTCATTACGCACAGAAAACTCACCTGCACCAAATGGCACGCCATATAAAACGAGCTGACAGCAATTCGGCCTAATTTTTTGTTCTAATACACAATTTGTTGAGAGTCAATTGATACTTAAATATTGCTCGATGCTGCCCCCTCTGCGCGTGTTTGGGCAAAACAGTACGATATCAGATAATGGTTTAGATGAGTTTGAAGTTTGGAAGATCAAAATGTTGAATGCCGAAATGATGAAAGGCTTCATTTACACTTTACCAAATGTGTATTCACCTCATAAACACAGCATGCCCTGCGTAAAAGCGCGTAAAAGGAAAAAATACGCATTTAAAACTCTTCTTCACAGTACCGTGAAAGCAGACATTTGCAAACACATGAAACAAAGTTATAATAAGTTTAAATGAATTTTAGTTTCCTTACCAGCCAAGCCTTTGGAGGGCAGCGGCTCCCTCTCTGACTGGATGGGCAGAGCTGGAGACTTGAGCCGTGAAGCCGCTCCGGTGTGCAGCCATGCGCAGCTTAGTACGCACAGCAAGGAGCGGAGCGCGCAGGGAACCAGCATCCCAAACCTCCCTCTCTGTCAGTCTCTCCACAGAATATTTCCTTCAAACTCCCGATGCCTCGTGCTTTATGAAGCCACTGTCGTCTCAAAGCGACAATTCACAAAACTTCACAGAAAAAAGTTTTACTCTTACATCCAAGTGTCCAAAGTGTCCCTTGTTTTAAATCCTTACTCGAGCAGGCAGAGGTTTCCTGGACAGAGCCAGCTGTACCGTGTGTTTTTCCTCAGCACCAACAGCCTCCTCAGAGTCTCGTCCCTTTCTGTTTTATAGCCTGCTTCCCTGACAGCTTGAGGCAGCCACCGGCCGGGAGGAGGGAGAAGGACGGTGGTGGGTGGGGGTTGGAGTGGGTGATGGAAAGGGAAATTGACGCCCCTATCAATTCACTAACGCTTAAGATATGGAAATAAGGCTGTCTGATTCATTTGCAACCAAAACTGCCATAATGCTGCTTGTACCCAAAGATTTCCAGAGATTAAAGTCAAGCTGAGTTAGTAAAATTGGTGTGAGTTTCCCCAAATACGGATTTCTACGTGTTTTTTTTCTGAAAAAAATAACTTAAAGCTCCTATAAAGAACTTATAGCTGGTTATGAAGCAAACTGAAATTAACACTGAAGCTTTTTGTGACCTAAAAGGAAACAAGACCATGAAACATTAAAGACAGTTTCTACATAGAGATGTTTAATGCCTGTAATTGCTGCAGAATGGAGGTGTTAGACCATACAACTGACAGCATGTTGGAGACAAAGGCTTTTGTTTTGTAGTGCAGCATCTTTCTAAGTGAGTGATGAATTTCTATGTTAAAAGAAAGCCTGATTTAAAGAACAAGATCAAGAATAAGCAATAAAAGTTGATTTCTGAAGTATCAAGATTCTTTGCATGGAGGTCCTAAGTGGACTTGAATGCATGTTTTTATTAACTCTGTTTGCTGTACTAATAAGTTACCCTAAGTTTTTCATAAGTTTTATCATCAGAGTTCAAAAGCACAAAACAAACAATGCAGTAAGCTGATTTATCTCTTTAGTTTGGGCAATACCAATCTATTGTTTTGGTTACCTCTTTGATATCTCATCTTATGGGTGAATGAGGTCTTCATTTGATACCTTTGGTTCGTGTTCAGGGGATGATATACAGTACGATGCATGCAAAATGTTATGCTATCTTTATTATGTTGTGGTAGTTTGAGTCCTTGTGCCAATTATTCATCAATCTCTCTATTTGCTTGTTTGGAGTTTGAGCTCTATTCTCTGATGTCCACGCTCGGCTGTGGGGATCACACCTAAAGAATCTGCTCAGTGTGCCGGGATGTGTGAGTCTCCAGATCATGTACTGTAAGGAATGTGTGTGAGCGTCTGCTGCTCTGGCTGCTGCACCGTCTATTTTATCAAGTGTGTTTGGAGTTGAGACCTAAGTGACTTAACAGAAACAAATGAAAATAGTTGGAATACCTGGACCCAAACCCATTTCAATTTGTCCTGGCCCTCTGCAGACCTCTGTCCTTCCTTTAGACCCTCAACCTGTTTCCTTTGGCTCTGTTTGAAGCCTACCTGGACCAGTCTTTACCCCGCAAAAAAACCCTTTCATTATGGCTCAGTTAGATTTCGAGGTCCTCACATGGACGCAGGTGCCAGCTCTCTAACCTTCAATCTTTTGAAACTCATGTGGCCAGCATGGAGCTTCACATTAGCAACAAGTGAAATTTATTAGATCCTTTTTGGATGTTGGAAATGTTCCCATCAAACAAAACAGAGCAGTTGAGCAACAGTGCAGCTCCTCTGAGATGGTCCCCAGGGGTCCAGAACAAACCCTGTGCAGTTCAAGTTTACATTGCTGCAGTGCTGCTCATGGATGATTTATTTCTGAGAGTTTAGCACAGGCCAGGTTTGTTATATGGCTGAGATGTTTGGAATAAAGGAGTGATTGATTTTATGTAATAGCACTATAATGATTATGATAATGATACCAAGTTTACAGTACACTCTGTTCTGAAGAACCTCATTTATAATGTGCTGAAATTATTCTAATAAACATGCTCAAACAAAAGAGAGAGAGAACTCCTACACAACAGGCTGACTCCAACTCGACCCACAGTGTGAACCTCTGACAGATAGCAGCACTTTTTTTAATGTGATTTTGATTTCTCCGTATCCAGCTTTATCAGCTTACAGGCCTCTGAAGAACCCTGAACTCTGTGTGTTTATACTGAAAGTCCGCGTAAAAGGTGCTAAATCTCAAGGTTTTGTGCCAAAAGTGCAAACCAAGGTGCGAGCGCAAGGTGTTATTTTTATGCATGTGTCACATTACGTGGCCTGTGGGAGCCACTTCCACCCGAGTGTGGAGATTCACGCCCCCAAACCCCCCCTCACTCAGAGGCAATGATGGCCTGTTTACACTTCATCATAGGGTGATAAGCGACACTTTTCTTCTTCTTCTTGCACACGGTGATTCATTAAGCAGACTGGAAACTAAATTTTCTATTGGAGCAACAAAACCCGGGACACTTATCGCTCCTCTGGGAGAGTTTTTGTGTATTGGAGGCGTCCAGCGAATGTTTGGAAACTGGCTCTTTGCACGAGAGCGAAACACATTTCAATCAGACAGAATATAGAGAAGTAAATTATGACTGAAGGTGATTCTTAGATATAAATAGTTATTCAATCAGTAATCACTGTTTCTGCAGAAAACCACACACTGTCCTCAGAGCGTTGTTAATTTGTGCACATCTGGACCTGACGGGGGTGAAGGAAAACGATGTTAAAACCAATTTGTTTCGGTGTATAACTCTGCCAAATTTAATAGTAGGTCTTATTGGTTTTAGAAAATGGTTCATCTCGTAGCTTTAAACAGTTGTGACAATTCTGACGAGCAGACAACGTGTAGCTGCACAATTTCCGATTGAAGTTTGGCTGTGATGGACCCTAAAAGAATGACAAATGTAATTTAATTTCACTTATTTTGCACCTTTATAGTAGCATATTCATTATTAATTAATTAATTAATTATTATTTATTATTTCATTTTTATATAAATGCTCGTTAATAAATGAAAGTAGTGCATATTCTGGAACCAATTCATGCCCATATTTATGTGTCTGTTTTTAAATCAGGAGAGATGGATAACAGAAAAATAATAATCGGATGCCAGCACCAATATGCAAAAAAAACAATGCAGACCAATCACCGATCGATTCACCGTGTCTGGCACTTCATGCATGAGCAAAAGTACGACCAAGACTTCATTAAAAGTAGACACAGTTCTTTTACTTTAAAGTATCCTGTTTCTAAAGTCCATGAGCGTCTTTGGGGAGCGGGCAACATCAAGAAAGAAAGAGACAGGAGCAGATTTTTAGCAATGACGTAATTAAACAAGAATCGTAATGTGCGCTCATGCATGCCCAGAGTGTGTGCATGTGTGCGACAGACAAGGTTGGGGGAGCTTACTGGCTATAGGTCATCCATAATGGTGCATCTGGATGGATACAAACATGGATGGGCACCTCACTCTCCATCAGAAGGCTGTGTATTTGCTCTGTTTCGTCAGACGGTCATAAACATAAATAGTAACCCCCCCCCCTGTCTGCCTGGCCACGCAGCGCGCACTCACAGAGGAGTGGACCGCATCCTGTTTGCTGGTCCGACTGGGAGGTGTGAACGTTCAGTCAGTGAGCTATATAGCCTGGCAGATGTGCCTCTCTCTCGCCCTCCTCTCACTCTCTCTCGCTCGCACACTCACAAACACGCACCACCTGTTCCTCATCACATGGACGTTGCTGCCCTAACAAGCATGGCATGTTTTACCCCTTGATTTTACTATCCTGCTTAAAGAGCCGTGTGATTGTTTTAAGATTCAAAAAGCAACCTTAGAGGCACTTCATCACATTTCTCCAAATATGGGAGGGTAAAACACGAAAAATCACATCCTGGTGCGTTTGGGAATCTTGCAGGATCTGTGGCACCGTGTGCTCCTGCATGACGCAGAGGAAAAGCTCTGTTTCGACCGAGTGCGTGCCCCATTTCTCCTGTATTAATTTGCTGGAAAGTCTCTCAATTATTTCTGACTCATGTTCAGATGAACTGTGATTCGGGATGTGGTTGTGATTGAGCATTTCCTGTTGCATTCCTTACTCATTTACGCAAATTCGAGTTATTCCAACACAATCCTACTTTTGATAAAGGCAACTCACTCACATGTGTTGACGAGTTGTATTTGAAGTTAAAAAAAAGGATACTGCTTCCCTGCCTGAGATATGATCTTTAATTGTAGCCACAGAGTCTCATATAAACGCAGGATGTCCCTCGCAGCGCGCCGTAAAAGTTGATGGAGAAACAGAACAGGACGCGTACGACGCTTTCACAGACACTGTTATGCAGATGTTGATAATGATGGTAATAAGAGGCGACCAGCTCAGTTGTAAAGCTAATTTCGAGCTGCTGCCGGCAGCGGAAAGGGGCGAATGGGCCTCTCCTAATATGCAAATGGGAGAAGTCTTGCAGAGCTGATGTTTATTCATTCATAGAAACGGAATCCATTTGCAGACACAGCCGAAACTTTAAAGAAAAGTGGAGCTCTTTGACCTCTCATCAAGTCTATTTCCGAATTAGAGGCCATGATGGAGAGTGTGACAATAATTATTGGAGGCAATTAGCGAGCAGATGAAAACTCCAAATGTACTGGGTTTGGTTGTTGTGGTTTTGGGGGGGTGCTTGGTTTGTTTTGACACCTTGGAGAGAAGACCTATGTGGTTGTAAGGAGCAAGAGTAGTAAATAAGCAACATGTTACAGTGACAGCACAAATTATTACACATTTGTATTAATGGAGTCTTTTACACAGGGATGTAGGGGAGACCTGGTTTGGTTGTGACAAGCTTTGCTGCTGCACCTGTAACTCTCAGAATATTGAAGGTTAAGTTCTCAAATATTTATAAGAAGTACCCACATTTATTTACTAATAATTCCTGACATCAACAGTGGGGGTAAAGTAGTTAGAAAATGTTCTTTTGTACATTGGAAAAGCAGCAATACAACAATTTAAATAACAATTTACATGTAAAAGTAAAATGTATGAAAATGATCAAATTCTTGTGTCATATCATTGGAGTGTTAATAATGGTGCATGACATTTTTTAAAGTTCTCATATAATTCTGCAGTTTGTGGCTAATATGAACGCTTTAAGGGAGAAGGTTCAGTCTTCCCAGGTGCAGCACCAACAGATATAAACTGTCCATTATTCCATTGGCTGTTGGTTTCTTGTACAATCTGTAACCACTGTGGTCTATGTTTGGACAGTGTGTGGCTCTTGTACGGTGTTGTGTTTGGTGTATTGTTTTGTTTTGTATTGTGTGGAATACCGTTTGCAAAGTGGATTGCCCTTCGGGGACAATAAAGTTATACTGTACTCTAACTTGCCTTACTGGTGTGTATTTTACTGGTGATGCACTGTGTTTGTTGAATTCACATTTCTATTAAGGTCTTGTACAGCTGCAAATATCTGATGGGTAAAAACAACAGTATGTCCTCCTGGAGTTTACTAAAGAAGTACACTGTAAAATCTCAAATGTTACAGAGTGAATTTGTTTCACAAGTAGTTAGAATATCTAATTACATCTAATGTAAGCCACACTGACCTACCAAGTCCAGATATTTATCTTATGTCAAGATATTACAAGTCAAAAATAATGACCTAATTGATTGTAATGAGAAACTATTTCAAAATGAAATGTAATATCTGGGCTTGTTAGGTCAATGTGGCTTTTATTGAGTTTATTGAGACATTTTGATCTGAAATTAGACAAATTGATTGGTGGGATTTGTTATTTTGCAGGTTCAGGTTTTATTTTTTGGATTGAGAAACAAAAAAAAAAAAAAAAAAAAGGAGACAGTTAAATCACATAAATAAGTACTGAGTTATGGTACCAAAAGTTCTGCTAAAGTGCACTACTTACATTTTTTTTAAAGCTCCTGTGAGAAACTTTCAGTTTGTGTTGATTTTGGCGCCCCCTGTGGTCACAGCGGTGCCTCTGTATTTCAAACAAATTCAACAAATCCTACCTGCAATAGTTTTCAAACTGACATTTAACACTCACCAAAATTCTCTAAAATATGTTTCAAAAAGGTTTTTGTAGCTTGCGATTAATCACCCGTACCGACACCTACCCCCGGCAAATGGTTTTACACAATACTTATAACTACGTAGGTTTAATCCATCTTGTTCTGATGGTTTCATCTGTTTGTGCAGGTCATATAGAGGCAAGAATATCGATTTCAGTTTGTGTCGTAACCAGACAAAAACTCCTCACAGCAGCTTTAAGGATTAACTGAGACATCAAGAGTATTAAGACATGAAAGAAAGAAAAGATGATACTAAGACATATAAAAGAGGAGCAGAAACAAAAAAAAGTCTGTTTACAGTGCCAATGATCAAACAGGAGGATGAATACAGTGCAGTGCAGGCGTTATAAATAGAAGTACTCAAGAATAGTACCTGATATAAGTACTCGAGTAATTTACATTCCAGCTCTGCACCTTGCTGTACAGCTCAGGTCCATAAAACCAACATAAATACAGTAGAAGCTGCCAAAAACGCACACATGGCACAACAACGCGTTTCAAGTCTTCCCCATCCTTCCTGGCAAACTCCCCCTCTCTCTCCTGTCGGGTCTTTGAAATCCGCATCCCGCCTCTCTCATTTCTGTTTACAAGAGTCAAATTGCTTCCACACACTTTGAGCCCTAATAGAGCTGCATGCGCCAGAAGCGGTCACGGCTTCCCCCTTTCCCCCCACTTTTTTTAACTTGCTTGGTAAATACCTCGACCGTTAAACATCAGCGCACAGTCATCCTGATGAGTGGTCTGAGAGGCGACAGTCTAACAAGCCTGTCTTTGACTCATCGCTTATTATGGGGTCTAACTGATCTCTTGCATGAACTGAAGGATGCCAAATGGAAAATTGGCTCATTTCCACTGCTGCTCGTCCTTGAAAGTTTCCCCAGTGAAATCTCTGACTGATGCTGGTCTTAATTGCAGGTGTTTTTTATTCTTGTCTTACAATGAGATTTACATTTTGGGTGGTCTGAATGGATGTGTGGAGATTGCACCTTCCAAGAGGCAAAAACAGTCATTGAGATACTGGAAGATAGGAGGTTTCAAATGAGGTAGTTCTTCCAAAATAATCATACTTGATTATAAGTCCAGTGGTCACAGGAACATCAGCCAAGCCATTTCCAGCTCAATCTTAAACATTACAGTCTTTTTTCAATAAATTATAGTAAAGTATAATCAATGTAAAGCTATAGGTGGAGGGGTGCTTGCTGTAAACAGGGTTAGGGTGGCTGTAGATGGCTCCAGTGAACCAGTACATGTGCATTTGGGTGCCTACAGACTAAAACACAGCAGATATTAAAAACGGAAGAGCTGCTGTTACTGTTCCCTAACTGAATATGACGGGATAGTTGGAGCTTGCTGTTAGGACATGGTGTTGGCACGCTGGTGGTCAGCTCCAGTGTACCAGAGAACGTTTGTAGGGACAAAGAAAAGCTGTCATTCACCGCCTGCTAGCTTGTTTTATGCCAAAACGGCTGCCTTGATAACCACAGATAGCACAACAGCTGCACATGCAAGGGCTACCGTCACTTTCAAATGTATGTGGAGTTATAGCCCGATGGCAGATGGGTCCTATGAACCATATGGATCATATCGAGATGATGCTTTGCTGTCAGAACGCATTGTTGACATCTAGCTCAGATCAGTGATGTTTTGGATGTAGGAGGAAAGAAAAGGCCTCTAAAGTGGCCTGTAAAATACTGCTGAGCATGCACAACCAGTGCACTCATGGGGGGGGGGGGGGCAGTGACCCATCTGATGAAACAGTTGGACACTCCCTTGCTGTAAAGACATGATGTTAGCGGGCAGTAAGCGACAGTGAACAGGTGACCTGATCAATGTTTTGGCCTCAACTTTTGCTGAGATTGCAAATCCACACACACGCAAGCACAGCTGTGAGTGAAGCTGTAGTCTTGTAAATTATGACCCTGATAGATAACCAGTTTTTGCAGAATCTTTCCGGTGTGACTGAATGTGATTTAATGTGCAAAAAAATAGTTTTCTGATGTCTTTGACGTTTTTTGTGGTGTTTGTTATTCACAGAGAAAACCCTGATTAGACAGAAATCGAATTTATATGCATTTCCATCCAACATGTGAACGATACATTGATGAGATCTAGGTTGAAAAAAGTGTCATCACTGGTTACATAAAGATGGGGCTTCTGCAGCTACCTTAAAACTAGATGGTGTGGTCTGAGCCTGTTGATCTATTCATAGCCTCTTAGCATGAAAGCTGCTGGGAATCCCCTCTCAGTTCATTCCTCTTTTTTTTAACCAGGTCATCACCTGCTGTCTTTAATTCATGCATGCTGTTTTTCTCTTCTCCCTCTCTGTTCTCTCGCTCTCTGTCACCCCTTTTGAAGTCTCTGGGAGTCCTGTGGTTTTCAAAGGGTCAGGAAAGGGCAGCCCTACTGTCCTATCGAAGGCAGGCCGCGGGATAAAGGCATATTACCACCTGTCCTCTCTGCTCTGAGTCAACACTGCTGGTGTCACTGTACTCACACCTCGTCATCTCACCCCCTGCCGCTTGCACATTGTTCCCTCTTGCTCACACACATGCTGAAAAGTGAGAGGGCAAATGCACCAACACACAGGACCGTGCACACTGCTACTGTAGAACCCCTACAGTCTGACAACCGTAACACAGAGGCACATTAAGGAGCCCTGCTGCTAAAAGCCCACCCTTTCCTCACACTTCACATTACAGAGGACTACTTCTGGCCTGATCCCAAACCAGTGGGGGTTGTTTGGTGGGAGAAAGAGTAGTGTCCTGGGGAGAGAGTCAATTGCAGGTCTGGGGTCAAGCAGAGAGTGGAAACAGGCAGCCAAGAGTCCTTCAAGATGAAAAATTAGCCTTTCAAATGATGGCCAAAGATCAAACCTCTCCAAGGAACAGTGGGAGTGTTTCTGTTGCTCCCATTGAAGAGTTTCAGTAGCAGTTCTTATCCAGCTGTAGTTTCCTGTCACGTTTGTTCAGAGGGAACCAAACCAGGAACCCCCGGATCTGGAAGGGAAGCCAAGGTGGAGCAGGACGAGCCAAAAGTGGACACCAGGCCAGAGTCAGAGTCCGACATCCCCAGCTCCTCAAACTTCTGTATCACTTTCCTCACCGACTGGAAGGAAATCTCCCTTCGCCAACGGCCTCCACCAGCCCCATGAGGCCCCCTGTAGGTGCAGTCCTTACTGAGGAACACATGAGGAGGAGGGGGAAGGCCGCAGCGTAGCCTCAGTCGACCCTGTCCCAGGCCAAGCGCTGGGAGCACTCCAGCAGGGTTGAAGCGGGTAGGAAGCGTTGCTAGGTGCTCCTGTGTCAGAGGGTTGTGGAAACTCAAGGCCCCTCCACCGATGTTCAGGAACACCCCAAGGGTTTTGATCTGAGGCGGTACAGTGCAGAGAGGCTCCAGGCTTCCATCATACACAGAAGAAAAAGATGAGCCATGCCTTTCCAGCCACCAGCCGCAAGAACCATCCACTGAGGTCACACCTGAGAGTGAGAGGAAGAAGCACAATGAATGATTAGCTCCTAGAATGAGATTTAGTTTGCATTTATAAATCCCTGCCCCAACCTGGTGACTTGAAACAGGGTTATTAAAAAGGTGCAACAAAAAATACTCATTGTCAACAAAATCAAGTCAGGAAATCACTTATCAAGCATGTTGGCACGAAACGTCGCTTCATGCTTCATAAACCCTTCAATTGGAGCTTCCAGGCGTGCAGATCTTTATTCTTTTTCGATAATCAAATCACATCTTACATTCATGGTCTCCTGTTAGTTGTACTTCATTAGTTAGCAAAGAAAAATATGCTGTAACTTGAATATCTAACCCTTCGATTTCCCCTCACTCTCAACTCCCCCAAGTCAAAGTAATATATATTTGAGTAGAATTGAAATTATAAAACATGATTTAAGTTTCCCCAACTCAAATTTATTGGTTATATTTTTTTTACATTTTTAATTCATACCTACTAGATGAAACCAAGTACATGTCATGGTTTGGTTAGTTTATTTGTTCCTTGTGTTTCATGCCATTGTTCTTCCCTGTGTTTATTCTGTATTAGTTATCCTTTGTCTCCCTTGTGTATTTAGTGATCCATGTTCCTTGTTCTGTTTTCTTAGTCTAGTCTTGTGTTTCCTGTTTTATTTTGTACTGTAGTTCTGAATCCTTGCGTCTCCAGTTTAATTGTACGTCATGCCCTTGTGTGTTTCCCTCCTTTTGGGATTCCCCTCATTAGTCTCACCTGTGTCCTGTGTTCACACCTGTGTTGATGACTCTGTGTATTTAGTTCCTCTGTTTTCCCTGCCCCATGTTGGATCATTGTTGGTCTACCCTGTACCTGTACAGTGGTTTTTCAAGTGTGTGAAGACTTAGGTGGTGAAGTTGATGAAGTACACTGTACACTCAAAAGTTGTTATTATTTGGACATGGATATTAACTCAAGAAAATGGATCCACATATAATTTAACCAACATTAATCGTTTGGATAACTCAATAATTAATTGTTGGTTGAACTAAACAGCTGGTTTTGAGTGCTGCACCCTTAATGGCTATGAGTTAGAAGTACTGTTCGGGTTTACAGTGTACTTAAGTAAAACTTCATCAAAGTAGCAGTACTTTTACTGAAATACAATATTTTAGTACTCTTGCCACCCTTAATTGTTGCTTGTTGTCATAAGTGTCACCAAAGAGAAACAAAGCAGAGTTTTTTGAGTTTGTTACTTTAAGTGATCCTTCACTTTTCCACTAATGCTACCATCAACAGGAGCCTTTTTTAAAGACATTTTCCATCAAGTATTGACTGTCATGTTCCCCTTAAGGTGATCCTTTAACTTTGCCTCTCCCACCATCATCTGGTCAAAATGTCAGTTTATCTGCTTGTTTACGTCTGCCCGCTGCTCGTGTCACTTTCTCTTCAGCTGTCTCAGGTTCACTGCACTTTGCTCTGATACTCTGAAAATGAAGACTTAGGTGCACCAGCTGTTACAAACGCAATCCACAAACATTACACATGACTTTAATATGTTACCTCACTCTATGACCTCTTTAAGTCATAGAGCAGCTATAGAAGCCTGTGCTTTAGGTTCTGTGTCACTCTAGACTTGAGACATGTATGAACGAATGACAGGCACAACTCCAACATTGCAATTAGGCAAGTTAAAATCAATGAAAATCAACAGGTTCTTTCTTTTCATTCAACAGTGTTCAAAGATTCCTTTTTGTTTTCATTTCCGTAGTAAAGTTTCAGTTCATGCCAGATTGTTCCAGTAATTCATGAAAACAGTCTGACTGGTTTAACGCTTGGTGGCACTATAAACTGTGTAGTCGTGTCTGGTGACGTGTGCATGTGTCTTTACTGTGGGCTTGTTAAACGAGCACCATCCTGCTGACTAACAGTGCATGATGTAAACACACTGGGATCCCAACAACCTGAACAAACTCAGTGATGGTCTCACCGATCCTGTAGACGGAGCTGTTACACACGTCCACCTCCCAGTAATACTGCCCTCGTCTGATCACAACATCTGCACAGACCTTAGGATCGGTCGTACTGGGGTCAAAGGTCAGTGATCTCCTGACCTTGAAGTTGTAAGGTGGGTCATGAGAGGTGTCTCCTTTGTGGGCAATGGTGAGGGAGGAGTTAGAAAGATGGAGGGATTGAGGAACAGTTGAGGGGTCCAGAGAAAAACTTAGTCCTACGATAGAGCAGGAAAAAAGGAGTATCATTGCTTTGTATGATCAATAAAAGTAAAACACTATTAAAGGTATTTAGCGATAGCATCAAGTTTGATTACTGACCATAAACAGACTGCTCCATCTCCTCCTCTCTCAGGTCTACATCGCCACCCTCTGGTGTTTTTGAGGAACAGGCAGCTGTGAGGTCCGGGTCACATAAGGGGAGTGCACACAGCTCTGTGGGCTCCCGTGTTTACAGTCAAATTCACATCCATAAAAGTCATGTCACAGAACTTGTCTGGGCCAATGTGTACATTATACTCACCATGCAAACAGCTGTGTGCTGTCACGTCAGATGAATCCTGGCAGCATGTTTCCACCAGGAGGAAATAAATCACACAAACAAACACCTTCTATTTACACTGAGAGTTTTCTACAGTATCAGATGTATGAAACACATGAAATGTACTAAAGTTATTCAGCTCCAGTCATGATCCATGCTAGGAAAAGGAATAGGTTGATATTTCCAAGCATAAATGCCTTTCAGACTGAAGAAAGCTCATTCATCAAAACATTATATGATGTAACTATGATTTATATTTGCTGCTCTTTTCATTTTAAATGAATGACACAAAGACCTTCAACTCCAGGAACAGGTCTGATTGGATGGATTGCATGGCTGCTGGAGTTGTAATTTTGTTTTCTGAGTGTTTCATTGTCATGTATCTTGTATTATGTTTGCAAAACGGCTAATGCATTACTCATGGTGTGATTAAGGTCAAGAGGAACAGTTGTTGTTTTTTTTTTATCTTAAAAATAACTAAAAGAAAAACTCAAGTTGAGTGATCTGCCCGTTGTGTCAAACAGGAATAAAATATCACTGAAGCACTTCGAGTTTGAGCTACCACCTACGGGCTAACTCACAGGTGCAGACTGATATCAGCTGTCAACCACATCACAACAGCTGGCAGAGCATCATCTGTGGATGACAGTGAACTAAAGAAGTTTCATGAGTAAGGCTTGGTGGTTGACTAATCTGTAGTGAAGCCTCCATTTTTGTGTTACCCTCATCAACACTCACGGTTCATGGAGCCAAGATGTGTTATTGTTTGTAATGCACGTCTTGGAAATGTGCCACACATTAATGCACTCCTGCATATTTCCTCTTAAAGTAAACATTATGTTTCACAGAATAAGCCCTTATTATTTGTACACATTCACACAGATTTGTTTTGACACTCAGCATCTTATTTGTTAAACTTTTTATCTTCATATTCAAAGTCTTTACATTTCTGGCTCTGAGCTTCTTTATAACTCTGAACACATCTGACACAGTCGTGGTTCTTAAACGCAGGGGTTCCCAAACTTTTCAGCCCGCGACCCCTAAAATAAAGGTGCCAAAGACTCGCGACCCCCACTGTCCCTCAAAGGGATTTAATGTGGCTTCATTTAGCTGGTCTGCAGAAAATCAGTCTACCTATATGAGCATGTGTCTGTGTTTCCTGTGCTGTTATGAATTAACCTGCTGCTACTGATGCTTTTGATGATTAACTGTTCACTAGCCCTAAACTTATGAGTCATCTGGCAACAAAGAAAGGCAGAAAACTCATTACATTTTCAATTTTCAAGGTTTATTCAAGTTGGGTTACTATTTTTGTCGATATTTTTTTACTATAATGGGTGAAATGTACTATTTTTAGATAACTTAAAAAAAACAAAACATTCTGGAAGACATCTCACAAGACCCATTTGTGTCCCCCAGGGGGTACCGACCCACACTGTGGGAACCCCTGCTTTAATGCTCCACAGCCTCAAAGATTCAGAGATCAATAGTGTGCATACAAGCATACCACAGATACAAAGTTTAAACACTTCATCTCAATAGCTCCCTCTTCTTAGTTTGACTCACCCACCTGCACATGCTGAAGATGATCCCCAGATGCTCCCTCCCTGGTTTCGGTCCCCATGCTGACACATGTAGGACTCAAGGTTGGATGCCTCGGCAGACAGGAAGTTGCAGTTGACCAGGTCCAGCATGGCAGCTCCACAGGATGTTTACAGCAGGGACAGAGCACAGAGCAGACAGGTAGACTGACACCGCGAGGCTGCTCTGCTCTCACTCCCTCCCCAGCTTGAATGCAGGGACCACACAGGGTGTGTGAGCATGGCAGGATCAGGATGACCTCACACTCCTGTTTGCAAGCTGGACAGCGTGTAAACTGCTGCAAACACTCTTCTTCCTCACCTTCATCCCTGTCAGGCTTTCCTGCCTCCAGATTCAGGAGTCTTTTCCGGGGATGAGAGGTCTTCTCCGACATCACACACAGGCGATTAAAGAAGTCCTCTAGATGCCATTTCTTCTCTGAATTTCACATCTTCATTGTCATCTCATAGCCAACATGTCCACATATGCATAATTCCTCATTCTGTGCCTGTGCAGCTGTGATCAGGCCTCCATCAGTGCAGGAGTGGCTGCAAAAAACCTGGTCGCACAGAAAAAAGGCACATCTTTTTGATTTTTCCTTTTGCTTTCAAGTCATGAGCAACAAAAAAAATGGAGTTCATTTTTCTTTAACTAACCAAAAGTCAAGTGACAGACAACAGGGTATAAAAAAACACAGTTAAATGTATCAAGAAATCCTCCTGTTGTGTCCTCCTCTCTGTCCCCTCGCTGACTGTTGTGGGTAAGAGCTGATAAAAGACAGACACAGAGGATAAAGAGAGAGAGAGAGAGAGAGAGAGAGGGGGAGAGAGAGAGAGAGCTCAGCCCTTTAAAAGGTACTCAATGCTTGGTGTTGCCATGGTAAAGGCTCTTCCAGAGACGCACAGCTGTGAGATAATACACCCAACACAACCCTTCTGCACACACACAAACACAGAGCTCATTAATGCCACACGGGTGAGCCACATCAATTGGAAAACCATTTGTAAAACACACTAAAACACACACACACACAACTAATAACACACATTCTATACCTGGTCCGGTCTGGATGCTCCTCCTCCCATGTAGAGGGGTCCAACTTCAGGAGTGCATACATTGAGAGACGTTTTACGCATCTCATTGTGATTCACTGCAGGGCTGCAGGAAATGGCGCTTTGTGCTCTTGTCTTGTCTGACGGTGTAGGGGGCTCATCTGAGGTCAGCGTGGGGAGGGATTTGAATGCAACACAAGGTGCATCCTGGTTGCATCCTGTTAGTAAGAAGATGTGGCTTTGAACTATAGACAGTGGTGGAAAAAAGTTTTCGGACACCCTTAAAGCATTAGGCAGACATCAATTAATCAATCAAGCTTTATTTGTATTGCACCTTTCATAAAAATCAAATGCAACCCAAAGTGCTTTACAGCGATTGAAAACAAGAAAGAAGCAGAAATACGTGTCAAATTAATATTAAGAATATAAATAGTTAAAATAAATTTAAAGGGTAAGGACAAGAGTTGAAAATAAAATTAATGCTAAAAATATCAATAAAACTGAGTAGATAAAATAAATGATTGAATGAATAAATAAATAAAAACGAAACAAGATAAAAAGTTAAAATTGATAAAATGATAAACAAATACAAATTATGTTTTTTTTTGTTTATTGTTTACAAGAAAAACTAACAAAACTAAATCCCTGACAGTTTCAATATGTCCGTTCTCAACATTGTCGGTATCAAAGTCAAAGAATAACTGAGAATGTGTTCAAAACTGAACAAAAACTAAATAAACCCGGCTGTGACTGTACTAAAAGAAATTGCACTTGAAGACCCAAGAGTGATTCTCAATGCAATATTTCACAAATGCATGGGGTGTCCGAAAACTTTTTTCCACCACTGTATGTGACTTTGACATCTGGGACTGGAGAAACAATCATAGCTGGCAGTTGGCAGGAAAAGGGACGTGATTCTGTGATAAGATTCCAGGGCACAACGCATGTGCAGTCACAGCATTGCACAACAGAATACCTGTGATGTTAGTCATCACTGAGCTGTCCCCCCCCTTTTGGGCTGTCTTTGGAGAGCAAGTCGTGTTCCTTGACTGTCATTATTAACTGTGCTGTCATCACGTGGTGTTTAAAAAAAAACCCTCTTGCTTTCATAACCAAAGAATTGCACCATCAGTTTTCAAAAACGATGGTATTGCATCATAAACTATGTTAAATTATACATGCCAGGTTAAGTTGTATATTTTGTGAATGACACCATGACACTTCAGAGATTGTATTTTTAAAAACCATGCACGCTAAATGTCAAGGAGTCATACTTAAACTCTAAGGATGATGAGAGAACAAAAAAGAAGATGCAGCATGGCTTCCTGTGCATCTGTAGTGAGAATTTGTGTGCCTTGGTGAGTGAGGTTGGATATGACCTGAGGAGCAGGTGCACACAGGAAAGGGAGGGGGGTGAGTTTGTTAGAACATGATACAGCAGGTTTGTTTTGCTGTCTTAACCTTTACTAGACATATTTGGAGCTTCCTGGGCGTGTGGTCCCTGCGTTCTGGATACAATATGATTGGATTTTAAAGTTGACACGGTATAATGTGGTGTGAAAAATCCACCACCAAGACAATATTTCCCGCCTGCTCCAGAGTTGACTGATTCATTTGGATCTGAATGTCTTTGGTGCTGGAAGAGAACAAACCTTTGCTGCATTTCCTTCATGCAACTTCATCTTCACCTTCATCAGTGATTATGCAGGACCTTTTCTGAAACTAATAATTCTCCCTTGGAACTATTTTGACCATGTTTTGATGACAAGAACCAACCACTGGCTCTTTTTTCTGTGAGACTGCAAAGAAATGTGTGTAGAGGTGGCAATAGTGTCATGCTAGAGATGTCTTTAGGATGAAACAATGAGGCAGACATGTGCAACGCTAACTTGACAGTTCAACCTGAATGTCTGTGTAATGGTGTTGTAACTGGGTGAGTAGTGTCTGGGTCTACGTGGTGCCTCTCTTGTCTTATTTACATTGAGAATCCAGTGTCAAACATTAACTTTGGGCTTAATCAAATATAAAGCTTGCCCGCTCCAAAAGCTGGCTCTGTGTATGTCACTGTTTCTTCTTCGTCACATCAAGAGACAGAGAGTGTTTTAAAGACAAAGCAGCTTCACAGGGGATCAGTGATTCAGACATGTGCCTGCACTTTCTGCACGGATATTTGGACTTTCACTTGATGCAGAAGGACTTGAGGATCTGTGTTTTGAGCTCATTTTTTTGGACTTGATTTGAGGACAGCAGACCACAGCTGATGGACACTATGCACCGAGGAGCGGGTTATGGCTTATAGCAAGGAGTCTACCGAGTTGACACAACCATCTCTTATATTTACAAAGGGGGAGATCTGGTGTTACTGCAGTTTAAATGTATTTATAGAGGTGTGAATGTGTCACTTGTTTTTTATACATGGTCATATTAATGTCAGGATACAGTTGTGATGAATATCCATCAGGAGAATCTCTCAGGATCACTGAAAAGGTTCGCTGCACAACGTTAATCTTTTCCTTCACTCACTCAGAAAGACTAGAAAGTGCAATACAAGTTCAAGTCCATTTCTCCACTCCAAGCTACAATGGATTTAGAAACTCAACTTGTCAGAGCGCCACAACAAAAATGAGCGTAAAGGCAGCTCTTCAGACGTCTCCACTGTCTGCTCCATCAGGACTCCTGCTGCTGCTGCTGATCGGAGTGATTTCCTGCCATCTACCTGGGGTCCAGGCCAGACCCATAGACTTCTGGTGCAACCGCGAAGCCAGGAAACACATGGGGAAAGCAGTAGAGGGTCTGAAGAAAGAAATGGTAAGGAAATATGCCTCATATTGATTTTTAACAGACACAAAACACATCCTTGAACCCTGACAAATATTCTGCTCCAACTCAAAAGAGCACATTTTAAATATCGCACACCTGCTCAACCTTAAAATAAGATTTCATCCCCTATAATGATGTCTCTTGTTGTCATTGTGCTGGTTGTATGTTTCCAGTCATACCCCAGACCCATAACCATGCCCTTTCTTCATTCAAAGACACTCAGTGCCTTTATTTTTCTGAGTGTAGATGCGTCGGTAGAGAAACACTTGAACATTCAATCACAACATTTTCCCCAAAAAGTTGTGTTTTATTTTCTGTGCGTGCGTGTTTGTGACTTTGTTCATGTTCTCAGGCTGACTGCGTGGGTTCTCACATGCTGCCCTCTCCTCTACAGCTACCATGTGTTTGGGTACAACCAGCAGAATGGGCAAACAAAACTGTGAGTAATACCTAACCTCAACCAAAGCACGTACGCACAACCACAGCATGCATGAGTGGTATCAGTACTCGATCAATGAAAACAAATGTGCGATCAGAGAAGTTGCTTTGATCTGCATTCAACATGCCAAAACAGTCAAAATGAGCCACGGTACCTTTCAGTGTCTGCAGAGAACCATGGTGCACATCTAAAGCGATGTGCCGTTTTCGCTTTTGCCATTTCAATAACAGTGAAGTAAGAAGTAACAAGTGCCGTTATTATGCACTTTTTAAAGTTAGCATTGGCGTGTTGGTTCTGTCAGCTTGCACAGCAGCTGAAGCGAAATACAAACAGGAGTCGATGGTGTTTATGCTTGTTGAGAAAACGTTGGCATGCCGACATGTTCAACATGCCAATACCAAATCCAGAACAAAGATCTTATCTATCCAAAAGTTGTCAGGATGTGTTATGCACAAATATTGCAACTTAAAGGTTGTCATACATTGTCAATCAAAAGAATCTTTGAGAGCACCATTGTTAGTGTTTTTATTGCCTACAATAAAGGGTGATGTAATAGACCATCCATCTATAGCCCTTTCATCTTGTGCAAGGTAAGAGGACTGAAACTTAATTGGATTATGTCATATTATAAATCAAACATTGTAAATCATACATTGTCACAGTCTTGTCATCTTATGCAAGGAAAAGGACTGAAACTTCCATTTTCATGTATAGGCTTGTGAAGAAAAGTATGAAGGCTGTTAAACAATAATTTGTATTAATCACAATGAATCCAATTTTAACCACGTATTTCAAAATGCTTCATTTTACATTTTAAAAACATGTTTAAGTCTGTATCAGAAATGTAAAGCAGTGTCTTTATTTAGGAATCAAATATCTAAAATGTACTTTATGATCTTGACTTTTAGATTTCTTATTTAAATAAATGTAAGATGTATCTTACTGTCTGTTGCAGTCCTCTGATTCTGTTTTACATTGCTGAAATATCCGCTCAAAGAACTTAGTTATCCTCCGCTTTCATCTGGCACCATAGTTAATGCTGACACGTGACATTCACATCAGACCTCAGCTTTACTTTGTGTTTAATGCAATTAACAAATTAACAAATGTTTGCATGCTCACACTCTAAAGATTGCATGAAACTTAAACATCAAATTTTACCTTAATACTTTGTTGTAACTATTGAGCCAGCCGGTTTCATTTTAAAGATTTATTATGACTGTGTGTGTGTGTGTGTGTGTGTGTGTGTGTGTGTGTGAGGTTTGTGTGTTTGTTTGTTTGTTTTTGTGTGTGTGTTTGTGTGTGTGTGTGTTTGTGTGTTTGTCCAGCTACAGCAGAAGCGTGCAGAGGTGCTCGGGGCTTTCCAGGTGTTTCGAGATGGAGTTCACGGGGCAGCGAATCAGACCACATTGCAATGTCAGACCTCATTGCTAGAGAGACTTGGACATCATGTAACAAACTATGTGGGTCTCGTCAGCAGCCTCCAGATACAGGTGAAAAACACACAGTGGGGTCATTTATTTCATTGAACTACAGTTTGTGACCTTTAAGAGATATAATGGAAAACACTGATCACCAAGAAGCTGAAAATCATCCTCTCTCTCACAAAGAATTTGTTTTGACCTTATGTCAAAATATAGAGCAACATTTAACATTTATATTTAACATTCAGCTAGAACATTTAACATTTATATTTAACATTCAGCTAGAACATTTGACATTTATATTTAACATTTGTATTTGTATCTCACTTTTGTATTTAGCATTTAACATACACATTTAGATTTATATTTATATTTAACATGTATATTTATACATTACATTAAGATTTAACATTTAGCATATACATTTATATTTAACATTTATATCATATTTAACATTTCACATTTATATTTAACATTTACATTGAACATTTGTATTTAACATTTAACATTTAGATTTTTATTTTGCATTTATTTGTATTAAACAGGGATTTTAACATTTATATTTAACATTTATATTTACATCTTACATTTAGATTTAAAATGTAACATATTCATTTATATGTAACATTTACATCACATTTAAAATTTAACATCTATATTTATATTTAGTATTTGCATTCAACAGGGATTTTAACAAATATATTTAACATTTAACAATTGGATTTATATTTAGCACTTGCATTCAACAGGGATTTTAACATTTATATTTAACAATTAGATTTAGATTTAGCACTTGCATTTTTAACTTATATTTGTCACAACAAATTAAATGTGAAGAAGATCACAAATATTGCTCTTAATGTGATAAAAAAAAGTTACTTTTGAAAATTCACACTACATTTGTAAGACATTTAAGAGCAAATTATGGAGAATTATTGTCTGTATTTTTAGTGTGCACAAGTTTACAAATGGTGCCCCATAATTTTGTCTGGTGGAAATCAAATTGATCTTTCTTTTGGCTCTTACAGAACGACATGGGGACATCATCTCAACCTGCAGCACAGAACTGTCCCCCCGAACGCAGTCTGAAAAAAGTGTTGGAACAATACGGAAGGCTGCTGAAGGGAAAACTTGAGCGCTTTGCTGTTGACCTCAAGGACAGTATGTGCAAAGAGGAACACAGCACAGCCAATACCTGAGAGCTGATGTAAGACAGCACAAGATACCTCAGGAGGAACAGCTCACAGACACTGAGATTGGAATTATGGTGAATGATCCTACATGTTGCGAATAGCACCGTATAACCGGTGAATGGTTCGAAGGCCAAAGTGGATAGCAACATTTTTGAGCTGTATGAAAACTCCCAGAGACTACAGCAGAATATTTTCGTGTGGAAAATATCATACACTGCTTTTCCAGTTAAAAGCCTAAAATACATTTTCTACAACATGAATGAGTTAAAGATCTTACCAACACGATGGTGCAGTCAGCAATGGTTCTGGAAATACATTGCCAATTTCTTGATGGATCTAAAGTTAAGTCGTGAAAACATTTCCAATATGGCGACTATCATGATTGGGCTTCACAACATCTCCTCAGAATCGGGTGTCCTCACTGAAACTACGCCTACGCTCTATGGGGATTCCTTGGCTTCTGGAGTCAGCTCCAAGTGGACTCTTGAGGAACTGCAGTTTATTTTCTGAGCACTTTCACACTGGCTTCATTTTTAATAATGGAGGTTGAGGGTTGGGTGTGATGCATAATTTTTAGCCATCTATATTTTGTAAATTAGCATACTAATATCTGCTCGTTGGCACTTTGCCAAATGAGTCAAATTTAGGAGTTGGACAAATTAAAGTTGTGACCTCGTCAAAGAACCAGAGGAAAGGTTAATGGATCACCAAAGTAAACAGGACTCCTCTGTTGCAGACTTTCTCTTTCTCTTTCTTTTTTTTTGTTGCAGTGCCCTGTATTCATAAACACAGTTAATGACCATTTTAATGTGTCTATCTTTAATATTTAGTCTCCCCTTATATCTTATCTTATGTTCTGAATGTTCAAAATTACCCATGAGCAATATAAATCTAAGGCATATAAGCTTAAAGATGTAATGCTGTTCTCATTAGCAGGTGTCCCGGAGAGTGCAACGATGTGATTGGACATGCCAACCTGATCATATGACCAAGAGCAACAGGCTGGTGGCTGGAAACACAGGAAAACACTCGCGTTGGGAAACTTGGTCAAGCTAGAAATATTATGGCAGGACTAAACCGGAAGTCATGCATTTTAAAGCACCTCACTCTTGTGAACATTATATCTCAAGAAGGCCTGGGGTTAATGTCTCTCAGTTTGACATGGCATCCACTTCTTGGGCTGTTGTCCCTTTGCTGTTAATGCAACAGCTCTGTAGGGACTGTATAGAGAATATCTTAAAATTTGGTACACATATTCAGTTGAATCGTTGATGAAAATGTTTAGGTCAATTGTTTAGTTCAGTGTGACCACTCATAAATCCAATTAAAAGCTTCAAAAAGCGATACAGATATCCCAATCATAGTCTGTCAGTACTGACTCCAGAGGGTTAAAGCAGGACTGCCCGCTGTAAAAATTCTGTATATGCAGTTTTGGAGGCTATAAAGAGATTTCTCAACGTTCAGAGACAGAACTGACCCAGTGTATGGTACGGACAAGCTAAGTTGCTATTGCTAAGTCTGTATCACTTTTTGAAGCTTTTATTTTGGTATTTATGGTAGGCAGCAGTGAATCTGCATATCAGCTAAATATTTAGGATCTCAGAGCAACATTTAGCATTTATATTTATATCTAGCATTTATATTTATATTTAACATTTATATTTATATTTAGCATTTATATTTATATTTATATTTAACATTTAGATTTAGATTTAGCATTTGGATTTAACAATTATTTTTAACTTAATATATTTTTCACAACAAAATTAAATGTGAAGAACATCACAAATATTCCTCTAAATGTGATAAAAAAGTTACTTTTAAAAATTCACTCTATATTTTTATGACGTTTTGGAGCTAAATGTGGAGAAATGTTGCTGTTATTTTCGGTGCGCACAACTTTACAAACGGCGCCCCATAATGAACAACACAAAACCAAGACAGTAAAGAGTGGTACACAATAATAACAACAACAATAATAATAGTAGATGGGGGGAACTTCCTTTCGGTCTGACATCTTGAGGAGGAAACATGCCGCCTAAGCAGGACAAGAAAAAGGATACTGGCAAGTCCAAGAAGGACAAGGACCCAGTCAACAAGTCTGGGGGCAAAGCCAAGAAGAAGAAGTGGTCCAAGGGAAAAGTGAGGGATAAGCTCAACAACCTGGTGCTCTTCGACAAGGCAACCTATGACAAGTTGTACAAAGAAGTTCCCAACTATAAACTCATCAAACCAGCTGATGTGTCTGAAAGGTTCGTGGCTCCCTGCCCAGGAACTGCTTGCCAAAGGCATGATCAAACTGGTATCCAAACACAGAGCACAGCTAAATCATATTCACAACACCAAGGGCGGATATGAGGAGGCAGCGGCAGTGAAAGCATAAACAGGTTCTTATATCTGCTTCCTTTTACTGAGCTGTTTGTGATGAAAGGTGAATAAGAAATAAATAAAAATAAATTAAAAAAAAGATAGTATAGATTACATTAAAATTCAAATGATATAGAGAAGTATATACAAATTAATTTATGTATAAATAAATAGCAAAATAAAGAAGTAAATAAATGAATACAATAATAAATTAAAACTGCAAGCAGATATGAGCTGGCCCTCGCACAAGCACCGCCTGATGTGCGCCACCGCCTGATGTGCACCACCTCCTGATGTACACCACCGCCTGATATGCACCACCTCCTGATGTACACCACTGCCTGATATGCACCACCTCCTGATGTACGCCACCGCCTGATATGCAGCAGTTGTTGCTGTGCTGCACTTTATTTATTTTTTTTATTTAACCTTTATTTATCCAGATAAGTCCCATTGAGATCAAGACCTCATTTTCAAGGGCGACCTGGCCAAGAGGTTGGCAGCACACGTCAGAATAAATGGCACATCTCAACAACATGGGACATATATGCAGACAGTATGTAGAAGCAAACAATAATAATTTAAAAGTGCAACTTATTTTCAAGTAAAGTGCAGTTTGTGATTACAAAACAGCATTTAAAAACACAGGCACTGTTCTGGGGTCTGTCTTTCATTTAAGATAGACTTAAAGGTGTCCAGAGAGATGAGATCCGACAGATTCAAGTCCTTCTGGAGTTTATTCCAAGCAGTAGGACAGCAAAACTGAACGCTCTCTTACCAAACTCTGTCCGAACACGGGGAACACACATCCGTAAAGTGTCGCAGGCTGAAACTGTGAGCATCCTTGTGCAGTTATCAGCATAGTGTACATTGCAGTACTGCCTGTCACAAGTAGGAGGGGCTATGTCTTTAATTACTTTCTGAAGGATTGTTCATCACAGATCATTATAGAAAGAGTTGTGATCACAAGCATGTTAAAAACATGTTCTGAGAGTAAATACCCATTGTGTCCAATAGGTGGCGCTATTCATATGGACATAATGTTTATGTAGATGAATTAAGGCTGGGACCATGATGACATTTGTAAAATGAAAATCCTGATATATACAGTCTATGTATATGACCCTTTCTACATACTGTACCTTTAAGTACTAATTAGAACTGTTTTATACCTGTAAACCATGGTAGAAAAAATATTTAACATGATGTAATCTGCTGTATATGCACGTTTTCAATCCCTGTTGTCCTCTTTCGCGATCTTTAATAACATTATCTCGAAAACATTTTTTTTGACGTCAGTTGCTTTTATTCTGAAAGTCCAGACCGGAAGTTGTGTGTGTAGTGCAGGCGGTGAAACGGCTTAACGTCACGTGACGATCTGCTCAGTAATAAATGAGATGTCCAGCAGCACTTTGGCAGCAGCGGGCAGTTGGTGTGGATTTTTAACAGATTTAACACTGTGTGAGAGCACTGTTAACTTACACTCACATGTTTATCACTCTGTTTTTTAATTGAAGTTATTTGACCCCACCTGTAAGCACTTATTTCTTACTTTGCTAACTATGTAGCCGCGGGGCTCTGATTTTAACGCTCGAAAGCTGGAAGATATAAAGTAACGTGTCGCAGAAAGTCACTGAAGAAGTCTCATTCCAGGAGCAACGCTGGACTGACAGCTTGCTCTCAAACACACCACTTTATGAAGCTCTGAAGAACTATGGCAGAGAAGACTCCTCTCCTCCACTACCGCCTCTCCACCAGCGTCAATGAATCCGACCGGCGTGTACCTGTGGCCGGGCAGGCTCCGGAGCAGCATCCGGGCACTCCCCGGCAGAAGTCCAGCCAGCAGCGACAGCCCAAGAAACTCTCCATCTTCTTCGGGGTGGTGATTCCCACCCTGCTGTCAATGTTCAGCGTGGTGGTGTTTCTCAGAATAGGTGAGTGCTGAGAAGAATAAACACCTTTCTCTGATGCTTGAACAAGAGATGCAAACCAAAGCACAAACAAAATCCTGATGGTTTCACTCAACTCAGCTGTATTTATAGAACCTGAATACATTCAAGCATGCAGCTAATACAGTAATAGGTTAGAGTGGAAAATAAAGTGTTATAAAATACTTAAAATGACGATCAAATCAATAAAATAAAATCAGACAAGTATCAGAAAAATAACAAAATAAAGAAAATAAAGAAAAATAAAATCAGAGGAGTATTGGAAGAATGAAATCATTACTAAAAAATCAGAGAAGTATCAGAAAAATCAAATCAGTTTTATTCTATCTCAATATATAAAAATACAATTTTATATAATGTGATAGAATAAAACGAAATAAATAAAAATTATGTTAAAACAATGTTAATAATGGTAATAATGCACTCCAGGGCTATAAGGAAATCACTACAAGTTAATAGCTAAATGAAGAAGCTGAGTCTTAAGTTTATGTTTACAAACATCCAAAGAGCTTGTTGTTTTAATGTCCAGAGGCAAGGAGTTCACAGTTTAGGTGCATAAAGACGGAAAGCTCTCTGGCCGGCTCTTGTGAGGGACACATGAGGAACATCTGAGAAATCACTTGAGGATTTTTATTCCCACTTGCATTATAAAACAGTGTCCACTGTCCAAGGTCCTTTATATGCAAGACCTGATTCTGAAGTACTTATGTGTGATTTATTATACAATTTATAACACAATGATAACAAACAACAACAGTGTATTGTTTGGTGTGAATGTAATATGTATGTTTCTATATATATTTCAGTGCACGCAGAAAGCCTGAATAACCTAATAACAAGCAGCTTGTTATTAGGTTCGGATTCTTCAGTGTTCCCGGCTAACAAGGTTTAAAAAAAAAAAAGCCAAATCATCCAGATAGGCTTCCTCTTCTGCAAAACAAACAGACCAGCTGGGGGAAGTAGTGAAAACAATAAGTTGTGTCAGAATTTAGACAAATCTCAAATGCTTTTGAACAGACAGGAGATAGAAAGAGATGAAACTTTTCTTTCTTTCTGTCTTCATTTAGTATTTTAAGCTCTAGCTGCGAGTCAAGAAAGTCAAGCACTTTCATTTCCGTTGTTCTCTGTATCTATTTTGTCCCGACAGAATGAGATCTATACCGCTGTTATCGTCACACCACAAACAGATCTGTTGTCACTTTTTGTTTCTCACTACCAGGGAGGAAAAAGTTCAAACAGATCCTCAGTCGACACAATGCTTGATTCACTGTGAAAGGAACTGTTTATGTTTTTTCTATCTCATGGCAGAAAGTTAAATTTTCCAGTGTGTAAGGCTCGTAATCTTGATAAGTCATGCAATCCTGAGTTTTACATTTCTGCTGTAAAAGCATAAAATACAGCCATTGACTACTGAGAAACACAAGCAAGCCATGAAACTTCAACTCCAACTCGTCTCTTTTCTCATATCTCCAATCCTCCACATCTCGTTTATTCGACCCCCTTCACTGGCCCCAAGTCTCATTAGTTGACATGAGATGACACACACACTCACACATTGGGAGTTGAATTTTAATAATAATAATAATAATAATAATAATAATAATAATAACTTTATTTGTGTAGCACCTTTAAAAAACAAATGTTCACAAAGTGTAGATGCGAATAAAACAAAGTAAACCTTTAACAGACAGAGAGGAGGGTAGGAATTCAAAGAATGTGAAACACAATACAACAGAATAAATGTAAATAATAATAATAATAATAATAATAATAATACATTTTATTTAAAGGCGCCTTTCTCGGCACTCAAGGACACCGCACAGATAGAAATATATATATACACGAATTCACATTAAATAAAACAGAATAAAGTGGTGGGACAATAGACCAATAAATCATTCTTAAAGAGGTTTTTCCAAAAGAAATTAATACAAATAAATAAATGAATTAATAAAATAGATAAATGAAAATAGGAAAGTAAATGAAAATAAATAAATACAAATAAATAAAAATATAAATAAACAAATAAAAGTTAATAAAAATAGATAAGTAAATAAGCATTAAAGGACAATAAAAAAGGTTTCCAGAATAAGAAGACGAGATCACTTTGGAGAAAATGTAAAACGTTGAATTAGGACCATTAAAATAAAAATAAGAAATAAGAAATAATACAACAATAAATAATCAAATACATTTAATAATAATCAATTAAAGCTGGGGTTGGCAGTCTCTGAAAACTAGCATGAATTTGAATGTAGCATTTCCTCATGACTCCGTCTAACCCCTCCCCTCCTCCCTCAGAGCTCCTCCAAAACGACGCCCCCCCGCTCACATACACGAGCGCCGCTGACTTGCGACCATATGATGGTGACTGATTCAAAACCGGTCTTCACCAAAACATTATCATAGTGAAAGTTAAAAACACAAACAAACATGGCTGCTGTTAGCACTCACAACTGTCATTCTAGCATTATCCAGTTGTACTGGTGACACGATATCAGGAGAAAAGTTATAACACATGTAATACTGTAACAGCTCTACTGATTGTTAAACCTGTTCAGTTTAGATGCTCTTAATTCCTACAGTGTTGACGGTTAGTGAAGGCATCAGGAGAGGTGTAGAGAGTGCGAGGTGGAGAGAGGAGAGACAAGAGGAGAAGTTCTTCATTCATTCAAACATTGATTGTTGTTTTGTTGGTTGTCGTGATCACGGCCGACAGTGACCGGTTATTAAAGCTCAACGTGTTCACGAATCGGCTCGTCATCCTTACAGCGTCCGGACGGACGCTACAGTACATCTACATTTCTGTAGGACTTACTAAATGTCATTAATTCTTCTGCTTGTCAGAGCCCCGTGGTGAGAGCTTTTTAGACTCTGATCCGGACTACAGTCCTGAGCAAAGCACCTCATCGGGTCAGAGGGGACAGGCCCAAGGTTGAGCGAGAGGGGCAGTCAGTATAGTCAGGGGAAGCAGAGGCAAGAGACTGGGACTCAGAGTACACGCCGGGGAAATGTACGCGCAGGAGGCGGGCAGAACGGCAGGACGGGATTTGAATGGTTTAAAATTTTGGCACCCAAAAAAGGCTGATTGGTTGGTGTTTTCCAGGTTTACTCCGGCTGTAGATAGCAGCTTTTCTTCGCTCTTTTTTAAGAACACATTATGTATTGATTACCATCAGGACATAAAGATAATTTTAACCAGTATAACAAAAAGTGTATCTAAATCTGATTACCAACCCCAGCTTTAAGTAGTTGCATAAAAACTTAAAATAATAATTTAGAAAAATAAAGCAGTGAAAAGGATGAAGTCACATAAAAGCTGTGAAGTCTGTCACACTGGGTCTTAAGAAGAGATTTAAAACATGTCACTGACTCTGCGGGCCTTCATTGACAAACATATTAGCTGTCTGTGTGTAGCTCCAAAGAACTGTGTTCCTACTGTACTGTGCCAGTCTGCAGAGGAACTACAGTAGTTTCATTGTGGATGTGAAACTGTTGTAATCGAAATCAGCCGTTAAAGCCTCGACATGAGGAAGAAAGAGAGATCTATGTGTTGTGTGATAACATATCTATAAATATGAAAGTACACTTGTTACCATAGCCAAACAAATCAAACAAATCAAAGGATAGTTTCTGTGTCATCACACATTTTAAAAAGCCTTTCTAAACTCTCTCTTGGTTAATTAGTTGCACATTGTGTTCCTCCTTTGTGCCCACTTTAAGAAAATGTGGTTCATGTGATGCAGATAAAAACAGAGCGAGTTTCTGTTAGCCGCAGACATTCACGGCATGTAAATATAGACAGTGAGATGTCGCAGTAGTGTACAGCTCTGTGTGTGTGGATGCATACATACGCTGATGCATTTTGCCACACTTTGATTGAAAGCTCATGACCTCGCCAAGGAACATTTCAGACATTTAGTTTGCTAATGGACCGTTGCAAATATCTGGACCAGCTTTGTTGCCAAACCTGTTTACACAAGTCAGAGAGGGAACATCAAGCTCACTTTTTCCAAGGATTTAAAAACTGTTGAATCCTGTAGAACTGGCTCAAAGTTCTCGAATGAACCAGTTTGTACCGAACATCTCAGAAATGAAAAGAATTAACCTAAAAATTGAGTCCTAAAAGTTTTTAATACAGCTTAGTATGAGCTTTGTAGAAAGAGGCTGAGAGTAACTTTTTCCAAAGTCCGAGTGTGATTTGTTTATTATTGCAGATTGCAGTAATTCCTTTGAGCCATTAAACAGGGACTACAGTTGTGCCAACCCAAAGCACCCTTAAATCACTGAATCCGCCAATATCAGTCCTCCAGGGTAGGCTGGGAACCAGACTAATCTCCAAGCCTGTTTTTCATTTGCCACTTCAGACCCGTCTGGCCCTGCTCCCTTTCGTATAGATCTCTATGAATCAGGCCAATCACTTCTTTTTATTTCATGTGCTTTAATGTGTTTTCTATCAGAGGAGTGCAGTTGAAACAGTGGCGTAGGTCAGCGCAGCTTGGCCGTGTCTACATATTGTTTTTTGTTTATCCATTACCGTTCCTTCTCTGTCATGTGTTGACACGGGGGAAACAGGAATGCTTCCACATGTCAGATTTAAAAGCTGCTGGAGTGTCCACAATTGCGAAATCGTCTGTCTGTTCTCTCTCTCGCTATTAACGCTGGTGTCTGCCAAAGGATGAAGGGCATGCATGGGACCATGGCCGTCCCTCTGCTGCGCTCCACTGCGGCTGGAAAAACACCACACATTTTCCCTGAAAGACCCAACTGTCTGTCACCTTTTCTCAAAACAATCGTACGTGAGAGGTTTGATTCTATGTATGCTGGATTGTCATACCGTTCATGCAGTGTCGGTAGTTTGAAACAGAACTTGGGTTTCTGCTGCTAAGCTAAACTTGCATCCTGGATCTTATCAACTTATCATCCAAAATTTAAAGGCTGCCTCTGCTGGTGCTGGATTGTAAAGTAGTTCAGGAGTCCAGATTAAGTCAGATATTTTTTTACATGAATGCACCACACTTGATCTTCAAAGTGATCTGAATCTTGAAAAACAAACCTCTCGTATCTGCTTTATAAAATCTTTATTCCCCTTTTGGTTTGTGTACTCTGGAGTTCAGTGTTACAGTAAATACAGTGAGGGGGATTCACTCTAAACGGAAGAAGGCATGTAACAACAAGCCATTTGTTATGTGAGCAGACGTTCACTTTCAGTTTGAATCATTAAAAGAGTCCCTGAAATGATCTCATCATAAACTTCCCTGTGTGTCTCTTATTGAAACCTTATTGAAATTCTCCTTGTGGCAGACAAATTCTTCACATCCTCTGTACTCTATGCGTGGGCCCTTCCTAAGTACGGTTAACTTCTCCTTTCAACTGCATCACTTCCAAGACCACAGTTCTGCTTTTTAACCACCTGACGTGTTTGTGTGTTTTGTCTGACTAGGATTTCTAGTGGGCCAGTCCGGACTGTACCAAGCGATTGCCATGTTCCTGGTGGCTTACTTTATCATCTCGATGACCGTGCTGTCCGTCTGCGCCATCTCCACCAATGGAGCCCTGGATGCTGGAGGAGCGTACTGTATCCTCTTCAAACACACGTACAGACTATCACATGGCTTTAACACGACCATCAGTGTTGGGGATTGTTAATAATAATAATAATAATAATAATGATTCATAGAATTTATATAGCGCTTTTCTTAGTACTCAAAGTCACTTTACACAAGATAAAACTAAAACATATAAATAAAACAAAACAGGGACAGGGGTGGGGCGGGGGGAGAGGTCATGTGTGGTATGCTTTTTTGAACAGGTAGGTCTTGAGGTGGTTTTTGAATGATTGAAGTGAGTCAGAGTTGTGGATGTGTGGAGGGAGAGAGTTCCAGAGAGTGGGGGCAGCAATGGCAAAGGCTCTGTCCCCCAAGGTGCGGTGCTTGGACTTGGTGATAGGGGACAGGAAATTGGCATCTGATGATCTGAGGCAGCGAGATGGGGAGTGGCGTTTGAGGAGGTCGGTCAGGTACTATTATTTGAATAATCGTCTTACATATCATGCAAAATGGACTTTTTATTGGTTCTCTACCTGAAATATGTTTCCCTGGCATGTCTAAAACCCCCCGAGAATGAAAAAAATCCATTCTGCCCCTGTTTTGATTTCTACACCTTTCTGTAAATGTGTGTGAAACGAGCCGTTTCAGACTTCTGTGTTTTTGTTACGTAACAACAATATCCGGTCTGTCACGGAGTCAGAGCTCGGAGCCTGTTCAGCCCATAGACTGTATAAAATACAACTCAACCCCTCCTCCGTTTTTCATTACCTGGACAAATGTGTGCTAACAAGGAGCTTAGGAGGGAGGCATGCTAGTTGTAGGCTGTCTTAATAAACACAAAGGTTGGTTTTACTCCCCACGTCTGCAGATTTGAAGATCTAGTGGATGATTTTTATTTATCATGGATAAGTGCTAGTGCTAGTTAGCATAGCGACATAGCTACATGTCATAGCTGTAGCTGTGTACCAAGACACACGTCTACATACTGACAAATAAAACAACAAGAAACACTAAATCTGTGACCAATCCTTCAGAAAGGTCCCGCTGCCTTTCTGGCAGAGGTCGGTTTTACTCCCCATGTCTGCAGATTTGAAGATCTAGTGGATGATTTTTATTTGTCATGGATAAGTGCTAGAGCTAATTAGCATAGCCACATAGCTACATGTTCATAGATGTAGCTGTAGCTGTGTACCAAGACACATGTCGACATACTGACAAATAAAACAACAAGAAACACTAAATCTGTGACGAATCCTTCAGAAAGGTCCTGCTACAGGCGCCTCTCCATCAGGATCAGATTCTGGATCAGATTCAGAGGGGTGAAGTAACGCGATCTCTGAGCAGCCGTGTATATTCAGCCAACATGTAAACATTAGATCAACGTGCTGGAGAGCCGAGGCACGTCCACTTCCTGAGGGGGCGTGGTCAGAGAGAAAACAGAGTGTTCTGAGGAGGACTGAAGAAGAGGGTTTTTCAGGCAGACCAAAATCTGATTTCAAAGTGTTTTTTTGAGCATAAACTTTAAAGACATGTTTTGGGGACCTCTTAGACCAATATATATTGATGAAAAAAGCGTGATATGTCACCTTTAAAACAACGCTGAGAAACAGATGAGTAACGTCACAGATACTACGTCCATTAATTATACAGTCTATGATGTCAACATTCTTACAATATGGTTGTTCAGGTTTGTGTAGCATTGTTTTAGTCAACACAAACCACCTGCATCATTCACTGAAGTTAAAACCCTTGCTTTAACATGTTCATACATTAAGAAACACATTCATTAAACAGCTTTGTTGACCTCCTGCAGATGATTACATAAAATGTATTAAAAAAAGATCACCTGCGTTCATTCAGCAGTTTACTCTCTCCCATTAATTTCCATTTGTCTGTGACGTATACCTAGAAATGAAGATGAAGGGAAGTAATGTATTTATAACTACAAACACATTGATTCTGCTTATTGTAGGACTTTATTTAAACTGTGTTCAAAGTTTAGACAGCCAGATCAGCTGTTTCTCCATTTCCTGTTTCTGTGCTGAACTAAGCTAAAGCTGCGTTTAGTTTATTAGGTTATCAGTGAGCTACTAGATTCTAATCTTCTAGGGATTTTAGACCTCAGTGGAAAAAGGGGGCAACACTGGGCTGGGGAAACCTTTTTAATCCTTTGGAAATAGTAAAACTCCGGGGTACTTTTTGTGAAGATTTGCAGTACTTGTTAATAATTGCAAAAGTCATGACAGTCATTGGAATCATCTAGCAGGAGGGCAAAAGAGTGCATTCCTGAAAATGTCCACTCACTTAATCCACGTTTCCACCGCTCAGATTTTCCCCAGGGACCAGGAATTATTTGTTTCTACCAATGGGACCAGATACTTCATTATAAAAGTCCCTGTATGTGGAGTTGTGCTATCTGAAAGTACAGGGAGTTTAGGGGTGAGACTTGCAGCTTTGAGCATTTCTGATAGTCCAGTATCAGATTTCTCTCATTAGTTCTCATTAGAAACACAGAAAACAGTGGGAAAGGAGGAACCTTGAAAAGCAGCTACTTGATTCTCCTCTTATCTAGAGTGAGAGTCTTTGAAAGGAGAGCAAAATCAATCTCCTATCACTGATCTAAAGGACTGAAACAATGTTTGCCTTGCACCTTTCCTTAGTTTTAATCAGATATGATAAGCCGAGCGCTGGGCCCAGAGTTTGGCGGCAGTATTGGCATCATGTTCTTCTTTGCTAACGTGTGTGGCTGCGCGCTCTATGTGCTGGGTCTGGTTGAAGCCGTCATGGCCACCTTTGGAATACCAGAAGGTGAGTTCAGATTTGCAAAACTATACCATTCCTTGTTTTCGCCTGTCTTATTTACAGGTTGTTAAGCCTTTAAAACTCTAAACACCATGCATGCAGTTAACATTATATCAGACCAGGGGTTCCCAAACTTTTCAGCCGTTATGAATTAACCTACTGCTATTGATGCTTTAGATAATTAGCTGTTCACTAACTCTAAACTTAAGAGTCATCTGGCAACAAAGAAAGGCAGAAAACTCATTACATTTTCTATTTTCAAGGTTTAATTTCAAGTTTAGCTACTTTTTTTGTGAATATTTTTTTTTCTAAAATGGTTAAAATGTACTATTTTTAGATAACTTGTCTTCAACTTTTTATTTTGCATTTTTTTTAGTATTGCTTTGTTCACCACAAGTTAACAAATTATAAATAAGTTATACAGAACCCAACAATGACAAGAAAACATTTATAAATAAAAAAAATACAAAAATAATAATAATAAACAAATAATTATAACAACTAACAGTACAAAGAAAAATGAAGATAAACATAAGAAATAATAATAACAAAAACAAATAATAATAATAATAATAAATATTTTTAGATAACTTAAAAAAAAAACATTATGGAAGACATCTCACGACCCCCCATTTGGGGGTCCCAACCCACACTTTGGGAACCCCTGGTCTACAGTCATGGCCAAAAGTTTTGAGAATGACACAACTATTAATTTTCACAAAGTCTGCTGTTTCAGTTTTTATAATGGCAATTTGCATATACTCCAGAATGTTATGAGGAGTGATCAGCTCAACTGCAATTAATTGCAAAGTCCCTCTTTGCCTTGAAAATGAACTTTATCACCAAAAACACATTTCCACTGCATTTCAGCCCTGCCACAAAAGGACCAGCTAACATCATTTCAATGACACACAGGTGTCACACACATTAACACAGGTGTGGGTGTTGATGAGGACAAGGCTGGCGATCAATCTGTCATGATTGAGTGACTGGACACTTTAAAAGGAAGATGGTGCATGACACCATTGTTCCTCATCTGTTAGCCATGGTTACCTGCAAGGAAACACGTGCAGCCATCATTGCATTGCACAAAAAGGGCCTAACAGGGAAGTTTATAGCAGCGAGTAAGATTGCACCTCAGTCAACCGTCTATCGAATTATCAAGAACTTCAAGGAGAGAGGTTCAATTGTTGTCAAACAGGCTCCAGGGCGCCCAAGAAAGTCCAGCAAGCACCAGGACCGTCTCCTGAAGGTGTTACTGCTGCGGGATCGGGCCACCACCAGTGCAGAGCTTGCTCAGGAATGGCAGCAGGCAGGTGTGAGTGCATCTGCACGCACAGTGAGGCGAAGACTTTTGGAGGAAGGCCTGGTGTCAAGGAGGGCAGCAAAGAAGCCACTTCTCTCCAGTAAAAACATCAGGGACAGACTGATATTCTGCAGAAGGTACAGGGACTGGACTGCTGAGGACTGGGGTAAAGTCATTTTCTCTGATGAATCCCCTTTCCGATTGTTTGGGGCATCAGGAGGAAGGCTTGTTCGGAGAAGACTAGGTGAGCGCTACCATCAGTCCTGTCTCTTGCCAACAGTGAAGCATCCTGAGACCATTCATGTGTGGGGTTGCTTTTCGGTCAAGGGAGTGGGCTCTCTCACAATCTTGCCTAAAAACACAGCCATGAATAAAGAAGGTTACCAGAACGTCCTCCGAGAGCAACTTCTCCCAACATCCAAGGGCAGTTTGGTGATGAAGAATGCCTTTTCCAGCATGATGGAGCACCTTGCCATAAAGCAAAAGTCATAACAAAATGGCTCGGGGAACAAAACATTAAGATTTTGGGCCCTTGGCCAGGAAACTCCCCAGATCTTAATCCCATTGAGAACTTGTGGTCAGTCCTCAAGAGGCGGGTGGACAATCAAAAACCCACAAATTCTGACAAACTCCAAGCATTGATTATGCAAGAATGGACTGCCATCAGTCAGGATTTGGTCCAGAAGTTGATTGGCAGCATGCCAGGGAGAATTGCAGAGGTCTTGAAAAAGAAGGGTCAACATTGCAAATATTGACTTATTGCATGAATTCTGTGTAATTCTCAATAAAAGCTTTTGATACTTATGAAATGCTTCTAATGGTATTTCATTATACCATAGAAACATCTGACAAAAACACCTAAAAACCCTGAAGCAGCAGACTTTGTGAAAATGTAATATTTGTGTCATTCTCAAAACTTTTGGCCATGACTGTAGAATATGGTGTGGGTGTTGCTGTTGTTGTTGAGTTTTAAAACAGGGATGCTTCTTTTCTGTTACAGTGCTTGGTTCAGGAGATATGATGCAACATGCACATTTCTGTTTGGGCCATAGACTGAATGAAACACCGGGGGGCATAGCCTCTGGTTTTTAAAGTATCTCTAACCTGCATTGTTTTAATGGCCAGCAGGATTAGACTCCACCAGCTGCCAAAACATACATGTATCTGGTATGCCTGAAACATAAGAAGGTTACCCTAATTCTCAGTGGGTTCTCAGCTCAGTAAACATTTACCTAACAGGTTTTGGCTGCCTTGTGGTGTTTTTAGGGCAGCTCTGTTTGTGAAAATGTTAAGGATCCCAAATTGTTCACCACATTTCATGTTTAAATGAAAGAGTGGCTTTACCTTCCTTTGAGCTATTACTCTGACTTTATGCCTGTTAACATATTCTGTCAATCTTTAAATGCATTAAAACATCTTTCTCCTTGTCTTCTACCCACCCATCATTAACACCCTGATGATCACTAGATGGGACTATTACTTCCCCCTACCAGGTCCTGCCGTCTGGCTACTGGTGGTCTCTGCTTTACGGCACAGCCATCTCCCTGCTGTGCCTGCTGGTATGTCTGATTGGGGCCCACATCTACGCGAAGGCCACCTTCCTCATCTTCCTGGTTGTCATGTTTGTCCTGGGCACCATCTTTGTCAGCTTCTTTGCGGTACGACCTCGCACCGTCACCCTGCCCATTTCTGCTGCCTTCAATGGAACTGGCCCTGGGTTTCCCACCACAGCTAACTTTACAGGCTTCAAGGTGGACACGCTGCTCGGGAACCTGTATGGTAAGGGAGATATATAACACCTGAACATGTTTCCTCACACAGACATAGATTTCAGAGAGGATGATAGCCAGACGGTGAAATCAGGCCATCGTCAGACTTCCAGACTGGATTTATTCCATGTGTATGTAGGTCAGAGGTGATCAGTGCGAGGTTTATTCTGTAATGATATGTTATGGAAATGTACTTAATTTTCATTCTAGGGGTTTGAATGGGTTTGGCCCTCAGTTAAGCTGGCGTGCAGTACCAAGCACTGTGATGTGGAGTGTTTAAGTTGGTTTAATGCACTGAGATAATCTTATTGATTTATTGTTCTGTAATGAAATCTAACTGTTGTAACTGACAGACTCTGAAGTGTTCGGCTCAGACATTTTACAACAGATTTTTCTAGGAATTAAATGCTAGAGTAGCTCTTTGTGCTAAGAAACGTAGCTCAGCTGTGGTGAGGAGGGATTTCTTTTGTTGATTGCTCTGTGATCAGATGTTGAATATCTCCTCTGGATTTTGATGTCCCTGGAAAGCTGACCAGGCCCTGCACTCTGTTTGCAAGAATTTTTTCCAAGCACATGATTCCTGAGCTAACTGGTCTAACTGGGGAATGCATGCAGGCACATGTGACAGCTATTATACTGTCAAGCTTTGAATAGACTCAAAGATCAGACTGAATAGGACACAAACACTCAGAGACATGTCATGTTAGAGCTTCATAGTTTCATTGTTGGTGCGATTTTACATTTTAAATCATGATAAAAAAAAAAAAAAGAATAAACATGCTTTCACCTTAAAATCCTCTGAAGGAGGTTTCTGAAAGTGCTTCTCGGTCAGGGGAGCAAAAAAACAACAACATGGTGATCAAAAGTCTCCTGGTTTTTACAGAAGATGATGGCTTAAGTCCATGAAGAAGTTTGGGATTTGCTTCAGTGTGTCATCTTACTTCTGTAACAACCTCAATGATTCGTAGACATCCAATAAAAGGCTTTGTTTTCCATCAAGGGAGCAGATTTTTACTCCAGGTGTAGAAACATTAAGATTGGAGGGATCCCTTTAGAGATCAACCTGTTTGTCAAGGATTGAGACTCCTTTTTTTTTATGTTGAACCAGAAAGAGCTGTAAAGTGTTTCTCTCCAAACCCTCCAGAACAAGAGAGGTACTGCTCTAAAAACAATAAGGCAGCAACGGACAAGCAACTCCCATGGTCTGTTACAAAGACTGTTATTGTCAATCATAGTCCAGTGGAACAAACAAACGATTACAAAAAGTTATTTTAGGATCTTCTTTGGAATGCCTTTAGATACTTTGATTCACAACCTGAGGCTGCAAGATGCAAAAATAAGCAGTTTTATTGGACATGTACGCTGCTGGTTTCAACCTCTCTCTCCTTTACAAACCAGGACAGGTTAAACTGGGAGTAAAAGCACAGAAATGTTCCTTTAGATAGCTCAAAGAAGATCTGTGAGTGGCTGCTCTGTAAGAGCGCTGAAAAGCTGTAAAGCATGTTCAAGTTTGGAGGTGAGCAGCTACAGGAGAAGATTGTCTGCCAACAAACTTAAACAAACTTTTCTGTTTGAGGAGTGATGGATGCTGATAGAAAAGCACAACTACAGGGACTTATCTGCTGTTATCTCTTCCCACAGCTGACTACACGGTGGATTACACCACTGGAAATATGATGACCTTTGCTACTGTTTTCGCTGTAATGTTTAATGGCTGCACCGGCATCATGGCTGGATCCAACATGTCAGGTAGGTAGAGGCATATTATACGTCTTTGTGCGTGTGTGATTACTTTACACAGTAAGTTTGTCTCTCCACCAGGTGAACTGACAAACCCCAGCTACTCCATCCCCCGTGGCACCATCACAGCCGTCATCTTCACCTTCATCATCTATAACCTGCTCAGTGTACTCGTTGCCTGCTCCTGTGACCGGTTAGTGCGACTCAAACACACACACACACACTTCTCTATAAGCGCATATAATTTCACATCAAGTGTCCTCACTTTCATCTATGAACAAACATAAAGTAGTGGGAACATCATTCCGCACTAGGGATGTCAACATTTAATTGAGTATCGATTAATTGTTGTTAAGAACTTACTCGAACACACTTTTTGTTTAGATTTTCTATCACGTGGATCAAACATCATGTGGTCTTGTATTTGGTTCAGCTATCAGGGAAGTGTTTTAAGTTTAAAGCATGTTCTGATGTGAATCAGCTGGCTGAGTGACAGGTCTCCAAGAGCGCTTTTCTCTCTGCCGCTGCTGCCGGACTGACCCGGTTGCGGTCCTGGCTCACACCTGACCACGTACACATGCTTATTTTTCTCAATAAGAACCAGTTTACAGAAAACTGGACACTGAGAGTCTGAAATATGTTTCTGTTCAGTTCCCTTGTTGAAGTCTGAGCCTTCACTTTTATGACTGTGTGTCTTTGGAGATTATGAGCCTGCTCCACATGTTGATATTCAGCGTGTTTAACATTTTGTACGCCTCAGTATGACCCGTAGCTATCCAATACTGTCAGGTTTTTTTTTCACATTGTGTCGTGAAGGAAAGTTTGATTCAAGAGAAAAAACACATTTAGCATTTTTTTTAAAATGGAAAACATTCACCTTTTTTTATATGATTCATCGATAATTGATAGTTAACATTTCCAAAGATCGATCACAGAAAATACTTGAAATTTACATCCCTATTCAGCACTGATACCAACAAGGTAATTAAACCTTGATGTTGATAAGAGCATGCAGGGCTGCAGTAATAGATACAGCAGATGAAATCCAATACTTAGTGACTATCAGATAATGCAAACAGAGTTCATTTTCCGCTTCACCAATCAGGATTGAAACATTAGGGAAAACCAATTTCAAAATCCCCCATTCTGAGTGTGAAAGTTATCCAACACCAGGTGTCACATAATCAATCCCACCGGCGGCCGAGTGCAGAAATGAAAGTGGACGAAATAACAGTGAGTGACTGATCTGTGAAAGAATGGCCGGGCCAACTTCACTGACAGAGTTTATGCGTTTCTTAATCTTGAGCTGGATATGGAAACTTTTGCTGACCGATAGTTACTTTCCATTCGCAGATACAGCTACTAGAAATCAGATTAAAGACTTATGAAACAGGACCTACTCCACTTCTCAGACGGGCTTAGATTGTAAGACTACGTTACACTCATTGAGTTTGAGCCAGCTGAATTTGTTACACATTCAGAAAGGGCAAGGGAATATCACGACATGCATACAGCTGTCTTAGCCGTTTCAAGGTTCAGTGAGAGAGACGCCAAACAGATGCTGCTGACTGTAAAAGGGTTCCTTGAAACTACAATTTTCCAGAGTTAGTCACAACACAACTGTAGTGCTGTTATAATAGAGGTAAAAAAGAAATGAAGAAAACCCAGAACCAACCACTAAACTGGAGCTACTGTACCCTTTAGTGTCTGGGTGAAACCTTGAAACTAAATGGAATCTTAAATGTAGCTGTATGACACTAAAAGGGTACCTCTAAACAGATGCTAAAAGCGTACTGTAAAGCAGGTAAACACCACGTGTTTAAAACAGACTCTTCTTTGTTCATCTTTATGAACTTTGAAATTTGCACTCATTCTCTTTTGGGGTCGATATTTGCCCCTGAGTTCTGCGGCAGATATGGAAACTTTCTTGGCTAATTTCCGTGTGAAGGATTGAGTTACTAGAAACCGGATTAAAGACATAAAGCCAATATGAAAGGGATTAGATTAGGGCACAATCTAACACTCTTTGAGTTTAGGCTGGCAAAGTGTACTTTGAGCTGGAAACTAGAGTGAGGGCGAATTAAAAAAAAAAAAACAGAGTCAGGGAGTGATGTTGTTTTTATTGAGATAAAATCAAGTAATGAAGCACAGATAAGGTGAGTTGGCTAGCTATGATGCATTTCTTGAGAAGGATGCTAAAAAAGGCTGAACTGGGTATCACAAAGGAAGAAAAATGATGCATTCAGGGACCTTGAAACAGAAACGTTACCCATGGAAGGAAATGGTAGCTCATGAGACAGTTAAAAATGGATACAGAAAAGGAACAGTTCAAAACGGTTGGATGAAAAACCAATTGTGGTACCTTTTAAAACAGCAGAGGGGGCTTTGTGCCTTTGAATTGTGAGTACCGGTGTAGAGAGAGAGATGTAAGAGTGAAAGTAAGAGTTCAAGCCTCATGTGGGGAGCTGAAACATTGAAAAAATGCGTTACTGTTGATTATTCTTTTGGCTTAAAGTAACTAGATCAACAGGAAGTATCTTTCCACTCTTTCAAAATGAAATTCAACTGTTATGAAAACAGGAAGTAAAGTAACCCAGGTGTAGAGAAGTAAATAAAACTTATAAAAGCATTACAGATAACAGTTTCACAAGGTAATCTCTTCTTTAAAGCTTGAACGTAAACTTGCATCCTTAAAAATCACATTCTAACCCTGCTTAGTGTTTTTTATTCTGAGCTGAAGGGATGTGCACATCTAGTCAGTTAAAAGAAAAATTAATATATTTTTCAACGGCCCAAAATGGCGATCAAATGGTTTGTCTGTTCTGTATTGCAGCCACCTGCCACTAGTGGGGGCTGTAGCTCTGGATAATGGCTACTGCTACAACGCTGTAATGAATCTACTGCCTGTTAATATGACCACATAAACAATGACATGTAGCTTCTTGTAGCACGGCGTGGTTTTGTCAGGGTTTTAATTAGGGATGCACCGATCCTTGTATCGGATATCGGCTAGATCGGACTCAAAAAGCTAGATCGGATATCGGTGACAAGGGGGCCGATATATAGTGCCGATCCATATAGCAGATCTATTCATCTCAGTTCTATGCTTTTCTGTGTTTGCAACAGCCATGTGCGTCTCCTACGTCATCAGCGCCGACCGGTCTGTGCATATTTGCCCAGTGGAGCATGATGGAGGATAACTACAGAGGCTCTGAGGTTTAGGTGCATGTCACGCTTCTTTTGCTAACAACTCCGCTGGAAACTCGCAACATATGCAGCGCTAATGTTTCGACCAAGCGAGCCGGATGCGACCCTAGTGGTGAAGCTTTCAGCAGTGTGTCTGCCCCCTGGTGGCTGGCTGCAGTATAGGTCAAAAAATCTGTCTCCCCCATTCATTTGAATGGGGGAGCAGTCAAACTTTAAAAAATAAATACAGGTCCTACGAATGTTTCTCACATCCGTATGCTGTGGTGATATGTAGTTAGTATTTGACTGTTTTGTGTCCAAGGCCTCTTTTTCCTGAAAAGTTTCTTCTTCATTAGTTATTAGAGTTTAAAAAACGGGGTTTTACTTCCGGGTTTCCTTTGATTCACAGCCGCTGTAGAGTGAAACTTCAAAGGACACACAGCGTCTTGTGACGTTACGCTGTAGGGCGGAGCTTGTTACAGTGGCTTCACAGGCTCTGGCTGCACAATGGCTGCGCCCAGGAGAGGGATTTTTTGGCTTCAGAACCTTACAACGGGAAGAGGCGGAGCAACACTGTCCATTTTTATTTACAGTCTATGGTTTCGACGGCTGGCAGTCGCGCTGAAAAATATAATGGAAGCCCAAAGGAAGAATTTTACGTAAGCTGTAACCTACTGCAAAGAAGCTAGAAACCTTCTATTAATGGATTCAAAGTGTGAAATAATGGACAGGTTATTGGATTGAATTGTTCCAGATGCATGGAATTAAGGAATTCCAGCCTCTGGGTAGCACTTGGAACCCAGATACAGTTCACCATCAAGTCAGAAAAGCCTGAAGTTGCCAAAACATGATTCTATCCTCACAGTAATAGAGATTGTTAAATCAATACCAGGATCGGATCGGCTAGTGTCGGTATCGGCAGATACCAAAGCCCAGGTATCGATATCGGTATCGGGACCTAAAAAGTAGGATTGGTGCATCCCTAGTTCTGATCTTGTCAGGTGAAACTGGTTTATAACCACTTGACTGGAGCAATGAGTAACCAGCACAGGCGTTTGGACCTTGACCTGCAAGGAGGACTGAAGGCTGGTGGTGTCCTGAGAACTGGCTCTTAAAAATGTGTTGCGTGCTACCCTCACTCTCAGAAAGCCCGAGCAGGTTGCTTTTAAACAGCATTGAGCACTTCAATCTCAACTAAGGGTATTGGGGAAAAGAACTGACCCCTCAGAAACTTTAAAATCTACTTAGGCAGAGTAATCCCCAAGCCTGGTGTTTCTTTAATGAAGTGCTAGCATGAAGCTAACAAGCTATCAGGGGATATAAGAGTTTTTGTCCTCACTGCATTTCACTCTTAAGGTGTGACCGTTAAAGCCTTTACTTTCGATGGCTTTTTTATTTATTTATCTCCTCTCGCTCTTTCTCCCTCGCTCCATCTGTCTCTTTCTATCTGTCGACGCTGAGTGCCAGAGCTCAATATTGATGCAGCTCTAAAGCAAGTGTTGCCAAGGTGCTAAACTGACATGACAGGGCTATAAAAGAGCATTGGAGATCAATACTGCTATCATTTACCCTGCCGCACCATCCTCCCTGTGTCGGCAGAGGTTCTGCTCCATCTTTCCCCAGAGAATAACACATCACATCTTTATCCTGTTGATATTCTGTTCAGTGAGCTTTTTATCTATTACATATCTTGATTTCTTTATCTGGTGAGAAATGAGTCATGGAGAAAAGGCAGCTGAAGTCAGACACCAGTGAGAAGGCAAGAGGCAGAGGGAGTAGGAACAGCCACCACTGAGGCCCCCCACTCACATGACCCAAGAGAGAGGCCAGAGGGGTCCCTCACATGACCTGTGTGTGAGTGAGTGAGTGAGTGTGTGTGTGTAGGTAGGTGCGGGTGCGGGTGTGGGTGTGAAGAGATTGTAGAATAGCTCAGCTTATGTGTCTCATAAGGAATCATCTTTTGACTGCTTAGAAAGTCCATATATTAGTGTTTCTAATGAAACATGAGGGGCTTTCCACCATCATTCTTAACAGATGCAGGAAACAACAGCAGCACCTGCAGAGGATCCTCTTCCCCATAACTTCTCTGCATTTTCTTTTCACTCCACCAGCTGTGAACTGCCACAGCTCATCCTGTGTGCCGTTTCCTTGTGCGTTTTGACATCCCTCCCTCAGTAGTGTCTGTGTGGCTTTTCTTCCTCTCATCTTCTGTCCTCTAGTGGTGACTGGTCAGAAAATAAACACTACAGTTTCGTGCTTTGCAAATAAATTGGCGGTACTGATGCTGTCAGAAAACAAACAATTTTGCCACAGTGTCAACAGGAAGAGGTGAAATCATACATTTTAAGCTGGATTACTTTCTGTGGGTTGATTTGATTTCACTTTGGTCTTGCTGTTGAGAGTTAATAACCTTTGTTATGGGGTTTTGACCAATCAGAATCCAGTACTAAACACAGCTGAGTAATAATGACAGAATAATATGCACTTATATTGTTTTTATTAAATACTGAAGCTCTTTGTAACACATTTCTGTTAAACTCATGCATTAGCCTCTTTTTGAAGATACTGCTGAAAACTGCACAGATTTAATCCTGTCAAATAACTCAGAGTGGGTTTTAAAGAGTGCACAGATGAGACACAAAAAGCTGCTGCTGCCCCCTCTCTAGCTGCGTTGCTTTGTGTTTGGCTGCAGTCACAGTTTTTCCCACAGAAAAATCAATTGGAAGCAGGTCAGTGGAGAACTTCAGCTGGATCTGGTCACTAATCTGAACACATGACACATCAGGCCTGTGTGTGAACTGTGCTCCTGGGCCTGCAGAGTTGGGAGTAAATGAAGATCTCTTTCAACTCCATCGCGGAGATTTGCTCTGATTAGCGAGGTTTGACATCTGCAGTGGCATGTGACATTATGAGAGAAAGAGAGTTTGTGTGTGAAAGGCTTCTGTGGTGATCTGGTTGCAGGACTTACATTAGAGAGGAAATGTAAAAGTGGACAAAGGTGAGAGGAACAGAGGGGGTGAAGGGAGTAAGAGAAACTTCAGTGCAGAATATTTGATAATGAAACACAGAGGGAGTAATCTCCCACGGGGTGTAAACTCCTATTTTATTGGTTTCATGCTCAGGACATCACTCCCTGCCTTATCTTCACTTAGCTCAGGGTCATTTGGTTTATTGTGGCTGACCAGAATTGATCTGATCTGTGTGTTATCTCCCCAGAGGAAATGTGTAATAACTTCTCTGAAGCTCCAGGTAGATTGTCATTGACAGAGGATTTACTTATTTGGCACTTGATTCTGTTTATGCTCATGCAGGGCAGATGTCTGCTGATTGAAGAAAATACCAGTCAAATATCTACGAACACTGGTTTTACAAGGAGAGTGAACTGCTTCTGTAAGAGAGGGCCTTATGTTACATAAGTGTGTTTCTTATCATGCTTAAAGACATGAAGAAATCTCCCCATGTGTTGATATCTCACCTGCATTGATATTTACTGCTCTCACATCCTCAGCTTGAAACAAAGGGCTCATTTTGCAGTGTGGGAAGGGTAGCCACACAATATTTGATATCCAATAATGCACCCATTGACAGTCCAGCAGCCTCCACCAGGAGATGATAAGTGGGATTATGGTAACAACGACAGGGCCTATCGGTGAACAATCCTTTTTAATATCAACTTTTCAAATGCATGACCCGTTTGTACGCAGCGTGCTGCAGTGTGTTTCATCTTCTGCTCTCAGGAAAACATTTTCATTCAAAGCTGTTTCTGCTACATTACAGGGGCACAGTCCCAGAAAAAATGACCAACAGTACCTAAAGTGCATCATAAAGCATTATTGATTTTCTGTAAGGAAATTAGAGGTAGACTAAAATCTATCATGGGACAGGGATTTAACTTGCATCCATTTACTGAGTGCAAATAGTTCCAGAAGTGAGGGAAATTCTGGTCATTTATTAAAAGTACAAGATCACAAACTTTCTGGAATTCCCCCCAATATGTTTGTTTTAATGTCATATAAGTTTACCATGGGGAATCAGTATGAAGAAGGGGGATAGAGTATTACTTTTATTTCTATGCATGAGCTCGTGTCAGGCTGAAGGAATCATGGAGTAAAATATGACCACTTTTATTAAAGTCATTTGTCATGTTATGGCCTCACTGTACCTCCTGTTAGAGAAGCCTTCATGCCTGAGATGAGACTCCACTGATACTGTAATGATGGCTTGGTCTGTTTATTATAGGACTCTACCGTATACTCCAAAGGGTCAAACGTGAAGAAAGATCTTGTTGGTTATTGCTTTGTGCGAGATATTTGAAGAAAGCGTTCAAAAATGACTCAAAATATATTATATAAAACAAGAAAAAAGTACTTATTTATGGTTTTGGATTTTTTTTTTCTTTTAAGAATATTTTTATTGCACAATATCATTGTATACAGTACACATTGACAAATAAAAGCAATTGTATTTTTCCATTTTCTCACAATAACATAACAGCAGCCTAAAAGAAAATACAATCATAGTGATAATTATTATTATTTAGCAGATTTTGTACATAATAGTGGGCAAAAAAAATTAAATCAAGACTCATGTTAGAGGGTTGGTTTTGGATTTCTTTGTTGGAATGTTTCTTTTTAATTAAAAAATAAGTCACAAAAAATAAAAGACTCAAAATATGTCAACATTGAAGATACCTTAGTTACATTAGTGAGCATAACCTGGTTACCTGATGCCTGTGAATGAAAGGGTTAAAATCAAACTGGTAAACAGCTCACAGTTGAGAAACGTTTAATTAATTAATGTATGACTATTATTATGATCACTTTAAGGAAAGTTTCCATAGCAAATGCTGGAGGAGTCAGTCCACGTTGCAGTTGCATGAGTTGTGCAAAGGGTGGCAGTGCTGCTCTCTCTCCAGCGCAGCCATACTCAATTTAACAGGAAGATTTAGAGTGACAAACTAACCTTTGCATAAGGCTCTTCTAAATTGCCACCCTCTGCAAATTGCAGTTCTGCATCATAGCTTTAAAAGGCAAAGCGGTTAAGATTGTGTTTAAAAGTGAATGTCAGGGAGGTGGGAGAGCAGCCATTGAAAATGATTGTACTGCATGGTAAAGGTGCCTCTTTATAGCTGTGTGTGTGTGTGTGTGTGTGTGTGTGTGTGTGTGTGATCTCATAGGATCTGTGTGCTCATTCAGGTGTGAGCGAGGGAGACGGGGTTGTTGGGGTGTGCTCATTATAACGAGGTCATTTAACCCAGGGCTGACAGTCCGCTCAGACCTGGTTTCAACATGAGCTTTAACATACCTTATGCAGCTATTACTCCTCAGGTATGTCCTTCATGACGAGCTCCCAGTGGTCGCAGTATCCCCTGAATTTATGTCACTTTAATAAGCCGGTGCTAAGCATAGAGTATGGTGGGGGAATTTCACAAAATATTACACCAAATATACTTTTTTATCACACATTCAGTTTGGTATTAACCTCTTGAGACGTGAGCCTTTTTACTGTCTCTTAGAATACTGCTCTAAAGAATACCCCTAAAGTATAAAAACTATCGACCATAAAAAGTATTATTTTTAATATGGACGTAGTTTCTGAGAAGGGGAAAATGTTAGACACAGTAAAGTCACATCCCCAGCGTGTAGCAAGCTGTTTGTTTCAACACTTAAACATTGCTGTGCATTAATACATTTTGAAAATAATGCAACAATGGTCCTGTTGTTGAGTTGTGCTAAAAATTAAAAAAAAGATTGTATTGTAATTATTATAACATACAGTTTTGCTCAGGTTTACTTTACTAATCTTTGTGTAAAGCTGTGTGATGTAACTTTAACACTTCACATCAACATTTGTAAAGTCTGAAGCCTATAGTGCTCCCGTATTAGAAGCATCGTAGCTTCTTACTGCTGCTCAAATGGTTTAAGTTGACACGCAAAATCAGACTACCGGTGTTGTAAGCTGTGAATACGTAAACACATCAAAAGTAAGCTATGATCAAGCTAAGTACCTCGTCCAATTTGCCACAAGATCATCCATCCATCCATCCATCTTCCTCCGCTTACCCGGGCCCAGGTTGCTGGGGCAGCAGTCTCAGCAGGGAAGCCCGAACCCTCCTCTCCCCGGCCACTTCCACCAGCTCCTCTGATACCTCTTTTTGACCAACGCGAATTGGGTTGTTTTTCTGGGCTGGTGCTCACGCTGGTTCGAAGCTGGTTGAACTCGTGAACCAACAGGGCACCTGTTTGTTTTCCGCCCGCTCGAGCCCGTGGAAGAACCACGTCATGACGTCAGATTTACGTGACCGCGTTCCCCAGCAGCGCTATCATGAACTTTCCCTCACAACAATGACTGAGGACAATGGAAGCTTGTCTCCTCGGCCGACCGCTGCTTTGCCTTGGAATCCATTAGTGTCTTTTATTTTTTCCCTGCAGGACAATGGCGGAAACACGTTTGTGTTTTTGATCACGGCAACCCTGCCCCTCGACCCTGACGTAAGTGGTTTGCGGTTCTAGAACAGCAAAGAGTTGGAACCACTCTTGAACCGTTTTTTCCGTCCGGGAGCCGGTTCACTTGCAGTTGAAACACAAAAAAATGGTTCTAAATTGAGCGCTGGCCCTGAAACTCAGTTGAAAAGGGGCATGAGACGATACCCAGGCGTTCCCAGGCCAGCTGAGATATAGCATGCCAGCATGTCCTGAGCCTCCCCATGGCCTCCTTCCCCTTGCCAGAAACGACGCCCCGTCCTGGAGATATCCTGACCAGATGCTCAAACCACCTCATCTGGCTCCTCTCGATGCGGAGTAGTAGAGGCTCTACTTTGAGCCTCTCCTGGATGTCTGAGCTCCTGACCCTCTCTCTGAGGCTGAGCCAGCCCAGACACCCCGCAGAGAAAGCTCATTTTGGCTGCTTGTATTAGTGATCATCATCTGTAGAATAATCTGTCAGATTAAGCAGACTTTAAGCAGGATGAAGAACAGGAATGTCAAAAAATGTAATGCCCCCATGGGAGTCAGAAGGATGTGGGGAGTACGTTTTCACAGCATTCCAGCTATGAGATGCACCTTCCTTCTGATACTCCAGCTTCACTGTTGGAAATCTGCGACCGTGAGATTGACTCTTCAGATCCACTGACAGCACCGAGTGTGTTGTTTTTTTAAGCGCTCTTTCTGCTTCACAGCTATTAGCACTGCAAAACAAATGGAGCTCATTTGGATGTAAGATCCGTACAGCTGGCTTCCAGGACACTGTTAATAGAGCGGCCTCATACTTTGTCTGTTTTGAGATCATCCCTGATGATATGCAACTGTAGCCGCTGATGATGGCGATGAATGCTCCAGGGACGCGAGATAGAAGCGGAGAATCTATTAACCTCGTGTGACCAGCTAGCCAACCATGACAGATTGCCCTGTCTCTACTTTATCAAGCTCTTTTTGTGTGTGTGTGTTTGTGTTTGTGTGTGTGTGTGTGTGTGTGTGTGTGTGTGTGTGTGTGTGTGTGTGTGTGCGTGTGCGTGTGTGTGTTGGTGTGTGGAATAGGAACCAAAGTCTACTCAGAAAGCATGCAAGTAAGCGTGACGGCTCACTGGGTTGCACCTCAGTTTTTATTATTGAACTGGTTCCATGCCTGACTGTTAACTGGTTGGTTAAGTGCGTTGGCTTTTCTGTATTTGCTTGATTGACTTTTTTTTGTGTGTGTGTGTGTGTATGTGTGCGTTCACACTGTACGCTCACGTGTGTGTGTCCCTCAGCACTGTGCTTCAGTGACCTGTGGGCTAATCCGCCCTGCGCTGTAGAAGCTTTGTATTAATAACTGACTTGATAATTATATTAATTTGAATCTGCTGGGCTTTCTTTTGTTGTGCTATCTCTGACATGCAGCCTTGTGAATGTGCGTGCAATCCTCACACCCCCTGAAGTGCCTCTGTCTCTCATCTCTCCTCCACACACACAAAAAGTACATCGAAACCCTCACACACTTTTTCTAGAAAAGTCACATATTTTGTCACAGCACTCTTCCTTTTTCTCTCCATCGTCTAAGAAAATACTGTTTCTGCTGTCTCTTGTCTTTTCACCCACACTCTGTCTATTTTTATTCCTCTCTTTCTCATTCTATATTTTGTCCTTTTCCTGCTTTCACTCTGGCTACCTTTCGGTCCCACACTTTTGTTCAACAGCTTCTCCCTGCCTCTTCCTGTCTCCTAAAACTCAATGCTCTTTTTCTGTAGCTCGAGGTCCTTCACATTCAGAAACTTACCCCCCCAAAATAAAAATAAAAGCAACCCACCATGTGATGTTTTAATATTACCTGATAGTTTTTTTTAATTGGGAAACTATCATTGCAGACACTTCAGTAATAAAAGCTCTAATTGTGGATTATCATACAGGTAATGCTTTTTTAGCTGGTGGCTGTCAACCAATTAAAAAAAGATGGCTACCAAAAAAATCCTCAGTTAATTGATGATAGATAAATTACAGACAGTTATAGTTATACTTCAAATCATTGTTATTATTGAAAAACCCCAGTCTATCAATTCAGACTTAATTGAAAAATAAAGAATCACATATTTTTAGAGATGGAGAGAAAATAAGTCCCATCCAAGAGGCAAACTCCGGTCTCAAAATATGTAGCTCATGCGGAAGTGTTAAAAACTGCAGTTCATTGAGCGTCCACTAGAGGCTGGCTGCTGAAACACTGGAAACCACATACACACCCATTTAAAAAAGACGTTCTTTGCAGCAATAATAGACATGTTTGCAGCCTGTGTAGTGGCCTGCTTTCGCCAGTCGAAACCAAACCAGTAAGCCACTGAGGGGCTACTTTTCCGGGACTCACTGAGTTGACGCGTGTCGTCTTTAGTGAATGAATGAATGATGTTCTGGTCCACACTCCGAGCACTCACATCAAACGGTTTATTTACATCGCTACACAATAAAGCTCTGCCGATCAATCTGCACTTACATCCAATATTAACTTGCAGAATGTTTAAAGGTGACATATCATGCAAAATCCACTTTTTAATGGTTCTCTACCTGAAATATGTTTCCATGGCATGTCTACAAACCTTCCGAGAATGAAAAAAATCCATTCTGCCCCTGTTCTGATTTCTCCACCTTTCTGTAAATGTGTGTGAAACGAGCCGTTTCAGACTTCCGTGTTTTTGTTACGTCACAACAATATCCGGTCTGTCACCGAGTCAGAGCTCGGAGCTTGTTCAGCCCATAGACTGTATAAAATACAACTCAACTCTCCTCCGTTTTTCATTCCCTGCACACATGTGTGCTAACAAGGAGCTTAGGAGGGAGGCATGCTAGTTGTAGGCTGTCTTAATAAACACAAAGGTCGGTTTTACTCCCCAAGTCTGCAGATTTGAAGATCTAGTGGATGATTTTTTATTTTTCATGGATAAGTGCTAGCGCTAGTTAGCATAGCCACATAGCTACATGTTTGTAGCTGTAGCTGTGTACCAAGACACACGTCTACATACTGATAAATAAAACAACAAGAAACACTAAATCTGTGACCAATCCTTCAGAAAGGTCCTGCTGCAGGCGCCTCTCTATCAGGATCAGATTCTGGATCAGATTCAGAGGGTTGAAATAACGCGATCTGTGAGCAGCCGTGTATATTCAGCCAACATGTAAACATCAGATCAACGTGCTGGAGAGCCGAGGCCACATCCACTTCCTGAGGGGGCGTGGTCAGAGGGAAAACAGACCGTTCTGAACAGGGCTGAAGAAGAGGGTTTTTCAGGCAGACCAAAATCTGATTTCAAAGTGTTTTTTTGAGCATAAACTTTAAAGACATGTTTTGGGGACCTCTTAGACCAATATATATTGATGAAAAAAGCGTGATATGTCACCTTTAACAGACTCACAGATATTGTAAACACGATGATGAGGACGATGATGGTGACAACGACGACAGTCAAAAACGGTTAGCTTACCTGCAACTAATTTATTCTAATGTAACGGTGCAGAAGATAATAAGATTACAAGTTTTGCCCGTTTAAGGACATGAATGACTTGATTGACAAGCTGTAGCTGTTGGCATGGATACTCAAAGCCCGCCTCTTTACATCACACTAGCTCGCCAGCAGTTAGGTTGCGTTCAGCATTTCCAATATGGCTCCCGCCGACGATTGCCTTCAAAACAGCGCTTCAGAAAACAGATGGGTGACGTCACGGATACTACGTCAATTTATCATACAGTCTATGGTCCCATCCATACGTTGGTGGATAGCACTGAATGCTGTGATAGCATGCACTACAGGGAAAAAAACCAAGACATGTGTTTTTACAAAAACAACAAAGTCCTTCAGGAAGACAAAAGTGGGCAAAACAATCAAGTGAGGAATCAGAGGGAGGAAGAGGTTACTTTCATATCCTGTAATGTCTGCTGTTTTTATCCGTTAGCTTCATTTGGATCTTTCCGTGATTTTTATGAAGTTTTTTGTATTTTACTTTAACTGATTGAGTTGGATCTGTTGAATACAACTTTCGATCTTTCATAAACACTCCAAACATCTTGTTCAGATGCTGAAATCATGTTTTTATTGAGCTGCAGTCGGTTGTTCCCGGTTTCGACCTTGATGTTGCTGTGCGAACTGTTTTCCCCTCCGGTATGTGTTTTTACTCCGTCTCTGGACATGATGACTGAAGGATGGCAACCCAGAAAGAAAATAAATATAAAAAAACATTTCACGCTTTAAGAACCTGCAACACAGAGCCAAAACTCTCTGTGTGTGAAAGGCTTTTTAATGCCTCTTTATTAAGTGCCTCTCAGCTCAAGGGCAGCAAACAGGCTGTAAACAGTGTGGACAGTGTGTCACAGTCGGAAGAAGCATTGCTGTGCGTTAGTATGAGTTGGTGCTCCAGACTCATGAGGCACAGTAGCAAATTTGGCAAAACTTCAAACTGCTCCTTTAATCCTGTCTGCTACAGCAGGAAGGGAAAGAAGCAGAAAGAGGTTTATAAAAGTATTGTAGCTCGAGTCACGCCCCGGGTTTCATTTCCTTATTCTGGAGGTGAGAAGGCAAACTAAACATTAACCTTGTTTTTTACCACACACCCTTCATCCTTTTCAATTTGAACCCCACTCCTCCTCCTCTTCCTCTGGCTTTCTCCTCCACACTGTAGCCATTGTTAGGCAACAAGTCCAGCATACTCTCTCCCCTCTCCCTCTCCCTCCCTCCTTTTCCCTGGGCACTATCACCCCACAGCAGCATTCTTGGCTTCCCTCTCTCCTTTCTCCTTCCTCTCCTTGTCCATCATTCATCCATCCATCAACCCAGCCGTGTTCCCTCCTTTTGTTATTCACCCCCTATCTCTCCACAGCAGAGATTCTAGTCACTCTGCCCCCCTCTTTTTCCTCTTTCACTGCTGCCCTGTTTGCTTTTTAAAGGAGGGGTGCGGGTAACAATGGCGGTGGTGTGGGCCAAGTTTCCGACAGCATGTCCTGCGTGGTGACAGCGAGGTTTAGATATCAGGCTCTGTATTTAAAATGGCTTGGCAGGCACTTGTTGTCGTCCCTGAAAGATACGAGGCGGTTTATTATAAATGATGAATCCAGCACCTGTCGGCTGAGGGAAACACTCAACCTGTATTCTAGTTCAATTTTTGATCAGATTTCACACAGCTGATGGGTTACGAGTGGAAGTCCTGATGTCACATGAGGGTTTACTGCTTTCCTCTGTCACTACCTGCAGGATTTAACTCCTCTGTCTCCTGTCTGTGGATTACTTCACACCTTTTTATACATTAGATAAATAGGAATCACCAAACCTTCACATTTCATGACTTTTAAAAAGTTCCATGATTGTTCAGATTTAATGTTTGGCCTTGGGAAAAAAACAACATTAGAACAGAATCCTAACACAAGGTCAGTTTAACTTGGCTGTCATAGAAATGTCATTGGAATGGATGTTGAATATTATATTCTTCCTCTCAGGACTTATTGTCCCTGTTGACCCAAAAACTGGTGTGTAAATTTACGTCTAAAATTTCATTACAGTGGGATAATGTACATTGTTGGAGCAAATGTAATGAAATTGCTGCTCTCCATGAGAAACTGACGCTGTTGGATTTAAATTCCCAGCATCCCTCCATTATCCATGACGTCCTCCATCACTCTCCTCTAAGTCAGTGGTCCTAGTTTTCCATAAATAGTAGCTAAAAGAGATTTTTAGACTACAATGCATGCAAAGTCTGTGCCATAGATCAACAGTAACGTATGCTATGTATATTAGATAAGGTTGCTGCTTTTGTGTTTTTGTCTATGAAGTATATATGATCCTGATCCTCTGTGGAGCATCAGTGTAGAGTCTACCACTGTGCAGATCTGCATGTTATGTGATGGCAGTGAGATTCTCTTGGCCTGTGGTGCTCTGCTGGTGGGACAAGATCCCAAAGTAGGTGGCTCACTCAGTACTCCCTCGTTCGTCAACACCCACCGTCTGCTTTCTCAGCACGCAGTACGGAGCAGGACCACTAGACAGCTGGAGTCATGAGGCAGAGGATTTCCCACGTTAGCGATGAGCCTCTTCTCATCCATGTTGTCTTTCTGGTCCTCTGAAAACAATCTGCTCTGTGCTGATTGATAGATCGTGCTCCGGTCTCTGGCAAAAATAGAAGTCCTGCGTATCTGATCCGGAGGGCTACTGAAAAGATGCCGTAACAAAACCAGTGGAAGTAAAGATATTAAGTAGAATTCAAACCTATCAGCTCTGACCAGTGACAGAGCAAATACAGATCAAAAATAAATCTGCTGAAATTAGTTGTAAGGCATTTTTAGTGGGTCGTGGTGTTCGCCTGAAACAGAGGTTGTGTTAAAAAGTTCTTCCTGTGCCTTTTATGAAGGACACAAGTTCCCATGATGCATTGCACTTGCAGTAAGAGTATAGGTGGTGAAAATGCACCTCAACGCTGGCTGTCACTTTATGAATTTGGGTCGTTATTGTAATTAAGTAGTTGATTGAAGGTCCAGAGTCTAGACCACTTTAGAACCTCTGCTCCAGGCCACACTGTCAAGCTTCTCTGGCTTCTATGTGTTCTGCAAATCTTTACTGGATGGAGCAAATAAACACATAAAAGTTACTTTTTCTGAAATTAAACATAAAATGTGCTCTGGGCGAGCAGCTTCTGTCTCACTTTGTTATGGATTCAAACTTAAAGTGCAAAAATGGAAAAACAAGTAAAGCAGTAACTCCACATGGGACAGAGTACGGCCTTTATCCGTAGACATGTCTGCACTAGAGTTATGGATGAAAATGAAGAGATTACATAAACAAGTTTGCCTTTTTGACCCTGCATTATCTCCTTACACTGTATGGCTATCTCTGCTGGTTATCAGTCATAGTTAGCATGATATTATTCTCCCTGGTGTTGATGTTTGTGTCTGAAATCTGACCCTGAATATCGGGAGTAAATTGCCATCAATATTTCAGTCAAACCCTGGTTAAAAGCATTTCAGGCAACTGATGCAGTCAGACAAAGGAAAGGGAATTGGAAGGTGATGCAAAGAACGACTGAGCGGAGAGGCTGAAAATTGGAAACGTTGCAATGCAGAGCAGCCGTAAAACAAGATGAGGGCAACCGGGAAAATGTGGTAAACATTTAAAAATGTAAACGAAAGGCAGAGGAGAGAGAAGCCGAGACATGTAGAGTGCATGTGCAGAGAGGAGAGAGAAGGAAAGGAAGGAGACTGAGGAGAAGGAGGGAGTCAGTGCATGTTTGTGTGTCTGTGTGTCTGTGTGTCTGTGTGTGCCTTGTTAGTTATTGATCCCATTTAATAATCCTTAACCACAGTCTACTCCCATGAGAGCACTTAACTCTCCTCTCCCTCTCTCTCCCCGGCTCTCACAACCCCTCATGCCTCCCTTTTACTTTCTGTTTGTCTTCTTTTCCCCGGCTGCTTCTTTATGCGACTGTATCTCTTCCTCTCCCCTCGTGTACTCTGGCTTCTCTTTAACTACGAGGTCAAGGTGAAGTGAGGCTAAAGACCAACACAAATCCCAGCAGTAATGAGCCGAGTTCTGTGTCGGTGCATTTGTTGCTATGGAGTCGGCTCAGTCGTCTCTAAGAGGCCTGAACTCATTCAGAGCACACCGGGCCAGACCCAGACTCTGTAAAGTTAACTCGGGTCTTTGGTGAATTGAGATCCACGTGCTCAGGCTGTTACTGTTCAGACTTCTCAAGTGCACCCCGAGGACTGTGGCTGTGCTCGCAGAAAGGATTCCTCCATACTAGCCTGTTGTAAAACTGGGCCAAAGAACTGATACCTCTTCATGTCTTTCAGCTGAGGTGTTGCCTTTATACTATCACTTCATACAGTAATAATTAGAGCATTGGTCAGGCTGAAGTCGATGCTTTTTCATTCCTTTCATACCTCTTTTAACAAGAAAGCAATCACTTCATCAGATAATCTCTTGTTGAACTTAAAAACATGTCCTAAACAGAGAAGATTGGTTTGATAAAGAAGTACTTGTCCGTACTTGTCAGTCGAATAATGTCTCTTCAGGATGCAGAAGACCTTCAGATTTTATTGATAGGGCTTGTTTCGGCTTGGTTTGGGACTTACTGATATCACTACAAGTCAGAGGCTTCGGAGCTTGAGCAACATCAGAGACTGAAACACACAATGTTTAAAACCTGTATTGCTTTTTTAAAGAATGGTCCTCTTTTTAATCAGTCTCTGTGCAGTATATCCTAACCAGAATCCAGACACTGAGGCTGACCGTTCACAGTGAGATTAAATTCTATTGTTGTTGTTTTTTGGGGGAAGATTAAAGTAAGGGATAAAGTGTGTCGGTTCCCCCGGCAGTCTAAGCCTATAGCAGCATAACTAAGAGCTGGTCCAAGCCTGATCCAGCTCTATCTATAAGCTTTATCAAAAAGGAAAGTTTGAAGCCTACTCTTAAAAGTAGAGAGGGTGTCTGCATCCTGGACCCTGACTGGTAGATGATTCCAAAGGAGAAGGCTGTACCTCCCTTACTACTGTTGGAGACCTCAGGTGCGACGAGCAGGCCTGCATGCTGGGAGCGTAATGTTCTAGAGGGGTAATATGGCACTATGAGCTCTTTAATGATAGAGGAACCTACGAGACAAGGGAGCTCAGGGACTCCAGAAAGGTCTATGGTTAGTAACTTTAATGAGACCGGTAGAGTTAAAGTAAGGGACAGGGGAGAGGGGTGAGATAGGATCCCAGTGTGTCATTGTGTCAGTTCCCCCTGGCAGTCTAAGCCTATAGCAGCATAACTAAGAGCTGGTCCAAGCCTGAGCCAGCTCTAACGATAATCTTTATCAAAAAGGAAAGTTTGAAGCCTACCCTTATAAATAGAGAGGGTGTCTGCCTCCTAGACTGGTAGATGATTCCAAATGAGTAGGCTGTACCTCCCATACTACTTTTGGAGACCTTAGGTACGACTGCATGCTGGGAGCGTAATGTTCTAGAGGGGTAATATGGCACTATGAGCTCTTTAATAATAGAGGGACCAAGCTGTCCCACTGCTGTGCCGGCATTGGAGATAGTACCAGAGGCATTACAGGGGGAAGATGGGATCAATGTAAACAACAGGCGAGGGAGAACATCGCTGTGTGTGTTTGCATGCCTGAGTGTGAGTGTGTATGAAGCCCTCACTGTGTCGAGCTTTCGCAGTGTGATCTGGGACACCAATATTATCCCGTTGCATGATCGATACAAAAGCACAGAGGGTGGAGCTCTGCAGACTCGCAATATGACAAGTGTTATTTATTAACCAACCACAGCACTTTGTCATCTCTTTGAAAAAGTCTGCTTATGTTTCCAGATGAAGTCAGTTGTATTGATATGTTTCTGAGCTGAAGATAAATCCCTGTGCTGCCTTTAAGGGTTAATTCTTCATCCTCAAAGTCTGGGAGTAAACTACTCGAGGGTTTGTGAGTTAGCTTACCGTGAAACAACTACATGTTATAGTCAGGATTTACACAGGACTTCCACCAGATCCGTGTCCGGTCCGTTTCTGATCCGCTGAAACCGGACAGCTGGAGTCATGTGACCAAGGTTTTCCCACTGCAATCACTGAATCAAGGATTCTCCTCCTCCTCTCCTCATCCATGTTGTCTTTCTGGACCTCTGAAAACCTCTGACCTGTTGACTCCAGGCCTGCCTCTGCTCTAAATGATATTTTGTTGTTGTAGTTAAGTTAAAAACAATCTAACGATAACACAGAGTGTTTTATTCTGATAATTCACTGGATGTTTTAATTTTGTTTTGGTGCCTGACTTCCTGTCCCGCTCCATCTGCTCTGGGCTGAAATGATGAGTCACGCACCGGCATCCGGGAAAAATAGAAGTCTTGCGTCTCTGATCCATTGTGTTCCGACCTGCCGGATCAGAGACGCATCCGGAATGCAACGGAGTGGACCCAGTGGGGGTTAACCAAAGGAGAAGTTCCCTCGGCTGGTGGTGAAGGTTT